>NW_024396701.1:0-58652 GCF_004115215.2 Ornithorhynchus anatinus | reverse complement strand
CGGACGATGGTCCCGCGCCTTTTGAATCCCCATTTTTCCGGATGGGGTCACCAAGGTCTGGAGAAGCGAAGCGACCTGCCCGACGTCCCGCCCGCACCCCCCGACTCCCGGGCCCTGGTCGGCCGGGGCTCCACCCGGGGGAGGGGACGCGGCCTGGTGGAGGGAACGGGGGGCTGGGGGTCCCGACTTGGTAGCGCCTTGGGCCGGCCCCTTGGCCTCCCTGGGCCTCGGCGACCTCGTCTGCGAAATGGGCGTCGAGGCCACCCCACATCCCGGCGTCCACCCCGGCGCTTAGGACGGTGGTCGGCGCGTTGCGGGCGCCCGAGAGACGCCGTCGTCCTTCTTATCGTGGGATGGGGGCGTTGGTGTGGGCTGGGGGCCGTGTCCGGCCCCGACGCACCCGCGTCCAGACTGGCGCTCAGCGCGGCACCTTGGTAGAATGGGTGGAGCGGGGGCCCAGGGGGCCGAAGGTCAGGGGATCTGGGCGAGCCACTCCCGGACTCCGAGCCCGCCGTCGGGTAGGGGTCATCTCTCTCATTCACCGAGGATTTCGCACGCGGTAACGGGCGCTGGGCATGTGCGGTCAAACAGGTGGTCGACCGAACGTTGCTTCCTCAGGCCTCGCCTGGAAGATGGGGATCGAGACGGTGAACCCCGCAGGGGACGGGGACTGTGTCCAACTGGCTTCACCCGTGTCCACCCGCTCGGTCTGAGTGGGCCCATCTCCCGGGGAAGTAGGGCGGCCGTCACCGTCCCCGGGTCCCGGAGGCGGAGACGGAGGTACCGAGGGGTCGGCTCGTCCGCTCGCCGGATCTGTCAGGTGCCTGCTCCGTGCGGAGCCCTTGGGAGGTACAATCCGCCGGCGGACGGAGACGATCCCTACCCGACGACGGGCTTACGGGCCGGAAGATCACACGTCTACCACCTCTTCTGTGGGGGCCTTTCCCGAGCGCGCGGTACAGCGCTCCGCACGGAGCGGGCGCCTGAGAGGTCCGGCGGACGGACGGCCTTCCCCGGAGCGCGGGCAGGCAGAATCCCGAGCGACGGCCGGAGCTCCGAGGGGACCGAGAGCCGCCCAGCGGCGGAGGGGCCCGGACGTTGGCCTACCGTCTTCCTGCCGTCACCCGGGGATCGAGCGCGCAGCCACTCAGCTCCCGGTCGAGCCCTTAAGAGAACGGCGTTAAAAAGGAAACGGAGAACTGGCGATCAAAGACGGCTCCCCGGTGGAGTTCGGAGAGGGACGGCGGCGACAACGGTAACGGCCGTCACGGATCTTGGTGAGCGCTCGCTACGTGCCCGGCTCGGTTCCGAGCGCTGACAGCGAGGGGTGACGGGGCGGCGGCTGGACGGCGCCGTGGGGGTCGAGGGAGGGGATCAGCGGGACGGGGGCTACGCGGGCAAGCTGGAAAATGGTGGGGAGGGAGCCCCCGGAAGGCGAGCCGTCGAATACGGCCATCAGGGAGGGAGGGGATGCCCGTTTTGATGAGGTGCGACGGGATGAGGTTGGAGGACCCGGCGCAAGGGGCGGATCTCGAGGGGACGAGAGTGATCCCCTCCCGTGATACTGCCGGGAAGGACAGGGCACTCGACGGGAGGATGGCGTGGGGGGATCTTAGGGAGACCGTGCCCGGCGGTTCCGGGTCGTCCCGGGCGAGAGCTGGGGAGCCCCCAGGAGGCCGAGGGCGGGGTCGAGGCGGGAGTTAAAATCCGAAAAAAGCCGGCGCGGCCGACGGATGCGGACGGACGTCGAAGCGAAGGAGCCCTGTTGGGGCAGGGGGAGGCAGGGACGAGGCCGAGGCGGATGGGGTCCGCTCGGCGTCGGGATTTCCTCTGGTGGCCCCCGCGCGGCAGGGTGGGGGGAGCAGACCGTGGAGGCGACGGAGTGCCGGGGGGTCGGGTACGGAGCGGGTGAACGCCGCAACGTCCGCAGGAGGCCAAGAGGCGCAGCCGTGGGGTCGCGTCGAGGGGGTGGACCAGCGATCGGACGCCGACGGCCATCACCCGTTCGTCGGGTCGGATCCAGGGAGGGCCCCGCGCGTGCACGGAACCGCTCGAGACGCTGGGGAGAGCGGAGTCCCCCGGGATCGAGCGGGCCCGGCCCCGGCCCCGGCCCAGAAGGAGCTCCTCCGAGATCCCGGGCCGCGATCTTCCAGTTGTCCACGCCGTCCCCCGTCCGCTTCCCGACAGGGCCGGTGACCGGTGACACGAGACGGCGACGGCGTCCGTCGGGCGCCCGCTCCACGCCGGACGCCGTACCGACCGCCGCCGGGGTGGACGCGAGCGGACGGAGGTGGACGCGGCCCCTTTTCCGGACGAGGCGACCGGGGCCCGAGGAGAGGCCGAGCGGCCTTCCCGCCGTCACCTGGCGGATGAGCGGCGGGGCGGGGATTGGAAGCCACGACCCACCGTCTCCCTCCCTCGCCGCCACGCAGCTTCCTGAGAAGCAGAGAGGTGGCAGGGCTTGGCAGCGGGGTCCCGGGCTCGGGAGTCCGAGGTCATGGGTTCGAAGCCCGGCTCCGCCCCTCGGCAGCCGGGTGATCGCGGGCCTTTGCTTCTCTGGGCCTCGGTAGCCTCATTCGGAAAATGGGGACGGAGACCGCAAGCCTCCCGTGGGGCGGCCCGACCACCCCGTGTCTCGAAGGGCGCTTTGCATGTAGTAAGGGCTCGACGGATGCCAACGTTCCTCTCCAGATGGCCGACCTTTCCTCCCGTCCCAACCGCGACCCAGAGGGCCCGCCCCGGGTCCTCCGGAACGGCGGGCGGGGAGGCGGTGACCCCGGCCAGCGAGAGCGGCGAGGAGGCCGCGTCAGCCGCTGGGAGGGGAATCAGACCCAGTGGAAAAAGTGAACGCCGTTGTTTTCATTTGAAACCTCCAGCCGGTCGTTCGGGCAGATAAAAAAAAAAAACAGAGGGAAAAAGAAAAATATCTTCACAGAACTATTAATAAATCCTCAGGACATCTCGAACTAAACAAGCGCACCAAGGCCGGTGTTCCCGAAAAATACACAAAATCCATCCGAGGGGGTGACATTTTCCAGCGGTGGCCGATAGAGGACGGCGGGAGGGGGAGGACGGACGCTCGGCGGCCGCCGCGCCGGGGAGACGGACGCCGCTGGGCTCCGGGCCGACCGCTTAGCCGGGTCGCTTGGTTGGGACGTGGGCTCCGCCGCCGGGGGGGTCAGGAGGTGTCTTCCCACTCTGGCCCCTGGCTTCCGCAGGGGCTCGGGGAGCGGCGGAACTTACCGGGTGCCTGTCCCCTGCGGGGCGCGGACCTCGGCCGAGTTGGCGGCCGAGGGTCCGGCCCACGGGGGGCATCTCTTGGCGTCCAGAGCGCGGGAGGAGAGCGCACCGAGGGTCGCCGTGGGATCCGTGAGGCACAGAGGAGCGTCGCAGCTCAGTGGGAAGAGCCCAGGCTTTGGAGTCCGAGGTCGTGGGTCCGAATCCCGGCCCTGCCGCCTGTCGGGCGGGTGACCGTGGGCAAGTCGCTTCGCTTCTCCGGGCCTCGGTTCCCTCATCCGGAAAATGAGGAATGAAGACCGCGAGCCCCACGGGGGACGACCCGATTCCCCCGTGTCTACCCCGGTGCTTAGAACGGTGCTCTGCGCATAGTGAGCGCTCAACGGATACGGATGTTATTGTTATTATTACCGTGCGCAGAGCGCCGGTACCGAGCGCCCCGTAGTCACGACGGGGATGGTGCGGGTTAGGCGCTCACCCTGGGCCGAGCGCCATTCCGAGCGCCGGGGGGCGGTACGGGGCGATCGGGTCGTCCCTCGTGGGGCTCGCAAACAGTGCGGCTCGGTGGCGGGAGCCCGGGCTTGGGCGTCGGAGGTCACGGGTTTGAATCCCGGACCTGCCGCTTGGCAGCCGGGTGACCGCAGGCCAGTTGCTTCGCTTCTCTGTGCCTCGATCACCTCATCTGGAAAATGGGGATGGAGACCGTGAGCCCCACCTGGGAAAACCCGATCGCCCCGTATCTCCCACAGCGCTTAGAACGGTGCTCTGCACGTAGTAAGCGCTTAACAGATAACGACATTATTATTCATCCCCGTTTCCCAAGTGAGGGGATGGAGGCCCAGAGAGGCGAAGCGACCGACCCGAGGTCACATGGCCGCTGAGCGGCGGAGCCGGGATCGGAAGCCACGACCTCTGCCGCCCGAGCCGCGCTCTCTTCTCCGAGCCACGGAATAGCGGGGCGGTGGGGCGGGGGGTGGGGGGTGCGGTCTGTGTGTGTGAATCCGAAGAATCGCGGGTGGCGGGACCTGGGATCTCCCGGACCAGCCCTCTTGTCACTAAACACCCTTGGCCTCCTCCGTGTGATACTGATAACCTCCTCGCCGTCCCCTGTTCTCACCCGTCCTGCTGCTGACACCCGAGCCGCGTCCTCCCGGGTCCCGGGACACTCTCCCTCCTCACCGCCGCCGAACTCGTCCTCCTCCCCTCTTCGAAGCCCTACTTGGGGCTCGCCTCCTCCAAGAGGCCTTCCCGGGCTGAGCGCCCCTCTTCCCTCTGCTCCCTCTGCCCCCCCGCCTCTCCGTGGCTAAACCCTCTCTTCACCCCTCTCCCTCCGCTCCTCCCCCTCTCCCTTCCCCTCCCCTCGGCACCGTGCCCGTCTGCTCAACCGTATTTATCTTCATTGCCCTATTTATTTTGTCAATGAGATGTACGTTGCCTTGATTCTATTTATCCGCTGTCTTTTCGACGAGATGTTCATCCCCCCGATTCTGTCCGTCACCGTCGTTCCCGTCCATCTGTCTCCCCCTTTCGGACCGTGAGCCCGTCAGAGGGCAGGGACCGTCTCTACCTGTCGCCCGTCTATCCGTTCCGAGCGCTCCATACGGTGCTCCACATGTAGTAAGCGCTCGATAAATACTGTTGAATGAATGAATGAATTTCCAGCTCCGGGCCCCTCCAGCCGGAGGTTAAGATACTTGCCACCCCCCCCCCAGACCGCGGGCCTCGGGCCGGATGGGCCCACGTCGTTCCTCTGCTCGGTCGATCCTATCCGCTGGGCCCTCACCGTGTGCATGGCGCCGAGCCGGGCAGTTGTGGGGGTACGGAGCCGCGCTAGAGTCGGCCCCTGCCCGCGACGAGCTCACGGTCCCAGGGGGTGGGAGACGGCAGGCGTGGTTCAGTGGCTCGGTGGCCAGAGGTCCCGGGTTTGAATCCCGGCTCCACCACCTGTCAGCTGGGTGACTGAGGGCGGGTTGCTTCGCTCCCCCGGGCCTCAGTTCTCTCGACTAGGAAATGGGGATGAAGACCGCGAGCCTCATGTGGGACAACCCAATGACCCTGTATCTCCCCTGGCGCCTGGAGCAGTGCCCGGTGCAGAGCGAGCGCTCGGCGGGCGCCAACGTTGCCATTATTGTCGGTGCGGCTGAAGAGGCGTCGATGTGAAGAAATCGAACGGCGGACGTATTCCCGAGCGGCGCTAGGTGGGGAGAGGGCAGAGGAGCAGAGGGAGCGAGTCGGGGCGACGTGGAGGGGAGCGGGAGACGAGGAAGAGCGGGGCCCGGGCCAGGAAGGCCTCCAGGAGGAGGCGGCCTCCCTCCGGAGGGGGCCGTGGGGGGGAGGGGGACCGTCCAGCGGAGCCGAGGAGTGTGGGGCGTTCCGAGAGGCGGGACGTGGGCCGGAGCAGGAGGAGCAGCCTGGCGGGAATCCTCGCATCGGGCCCCCCGGGACCCCCCAGGGTGGCCGACGGGCAGGAGGGGGGGCGCCTCTCCCCCTCCCACCTCCGCGTGCGCTTGGCACGGAGCCGGCCTTGGCCTCGAGACCTCATCCCTTTCATGTGGTCTCTGCGCTGAGGAGATCGAATCGGGGCCGACAGGCCCGGGTTTAACGGCCACGATAAACTCTGGTTGAACCCGAGCATGTTCGGATGGGACGTAAGCGATAGGTGACTCGCATCCGTTGCGAGGCCCTTCCGAGCCCTGCCGAGCCGCCGTGCATACCCCGGGAGATAACGGGCCCCGTTCCAAGCACGTCTACGTGCCGGAGGGAGACGTCCTCCAACGGGCGGAGGGGGGGGGATTGAATCGGGTCTCGTTCCTCCTCCTCCTGCTCCCCCCCCGCCCGGCCTGAGGAGAAGTGCCTTTCCCGGAGACTCCCCGACCCGCCGACCCTGGGCCGAGAACGGAGCCGGGCGCTCTTCGCAGAACTGACGGCTGCGTCGCGCGCGTGAACGGGAAAGGGGGAGTCGGGCGGTCTGGTGTTTTCCAGCAGCCCCGTCTGCCGATCTGCAATCTGTTTGGTCTGCGGCACGGGATTGCCCGGCGGAGTCCGTTGAACCCCCGCCAGGAGGGCCCTAAAGTAAACTGTTTACGCTCCGTCGCCGGGCCTGCGATCCCACCACGGACCTGCTTCGAGGTCTCAACCGAAATAATAATAATAATAATGTTGGTATTTGTTAAGCGCTTACTATGTGCCAAGCACTGTTCTAAGTGCTGGGGTAGACATAGGGGAATCAGGTTGTCCCACGTGGGGCTCACAGTCTTAATCCCCATTTTACAGATGAGGGAACTGAAGCACAGAGAAGTTAAGTGACTTGCCCACAGTCACACAGCCGACAAGTGGCAGAGCTGGGATTCGAACTCATGAGCCCTGACTCCAAAGCCCGTGCTCTTTCCACTGAGCCACGGAAATGAAGTCCGTTACGCTCTCGGACGCTCTCCGCCCCCCGCCCCTGGGGTGAGGACGAGGACCACGAGCCCCGCGTGGGGCGACCGGAATCGCCACATGTCTCCCCTGGCTCTCGGACGGGTGCTCGGCACGTAGCGGGCACTTAAGGCATGACCTCGTCACCCTCCTCACCGTCGGGGGGAGGCGCGGGCACCGCCCCGGCATCGTCCGTGACCGCCTCGGCCTCTCCTCTCCATCTCCCCTCCCTCTCTCTTCCCGCTCGCCGAGTCCCATCGGGGTCAGGCGACGCCCTCCCTGTCGCCCTCGTCGAAGGGCGGGGGCCGTGACCGCGAACGAAATGAGCGCGACGACCATCACGGCATCCGTACGGCGCCAGGCGCCGGCGGCGGCGCTGGGGTAGCCGCGGGGTTGTCCCCGCGCGGGGCTCGCGGTCCGCGCCCCCGTTTTCCGGGCGAGGGGACCGAGGCCCAGAGGAGCAGACGGGCAGCGGGGCTTCCCCCTTCCCGTCTCCCTTGCCGGCGGGGCCCCTCGGCTTCCCGAGGCAGAGCAGAGCCGAGGCCTTCCCCTCTCCCGCCGTCCGAAACCCGCACCTCCCGGGCCCCGGGGTGGGACCCTCCCGCCTCTCCGACGGTAGACGGAGAGCCTTCCAGATCCCCCCTTGACATCGGACCCCGTTTCTGAGCGGCAGGATCCCACCCCCCCCCCGGGCCTCCCCCCGGGGGCCACGGGTGGCGGATGTCTCGGGATCCCACCCGGAGCACTGCCCCTTCTCCCAAAAGTCAGCCCGCCGAGCGGCTCGCTCCCGGACGAGTCCGTCCGACACCTCCGGCCCAGCCTCCCAGGTTCGGAAGGCGTCGGGACAGAGCCAGCGGGGGGCCCGCGCTCGGGTTGTTCGCTTCCTCCGTTCCCGCGGCCAACCTTCGGGGAGGCTTGGGGATCATTCGTACGCTTCGCCACGCCGGATGGTCTCGTTGAGACGGGGTCTCCCGGCCAGGGCGGGCGGGGGCCCGCCGGCCCGCTCCGAGGAGACAGGCCCGGAGAATCTCCCCTCCTCTCCCTCCAGGGTTTGGCTCGGGCTCGCCGCGGAGCAGGGGCCAGTCTCCCTCCGTCGCCGTGCTGCGCTCTCCTGGCCGCCCGGTCCGGCGGCCGACGGGCGAATGGGACGGGCGCGCACCGTTCCGGCGCTTGGCACCCAGTTGGGGCTCGGGAATCTCTCCTACCGCTCCCTCCCGCCCCCTCCCTCCGCCTCTCGCCTCCCCGCGATGCCGGCGGGCCCTCCGGGCACGGGACAGTCGATCCCCGACTCTCTCTCTAGGGCGATCCGACAAGGTCAACGTCTCCGATCTGCGGGTGGGTCGCCGGAGGGGAAGAACGAGGGCGCCCGGGCTGCCCGTAGCGTCTCAGGGCCGGGAGGATTCACGGCAGCCGGGCCGAAGGTCGAAACGGGGAGTTGCGCCCTCCGGCCGAGGCCAGTCCGTCGAGGGCCTCAGGGAACCCGGGTGGAGAAGAGGCTCGGACCAATTGCGCTGTGGAGTAAAACGGCCCCCCCCACCCCGGGCCCCGGGGGTTACGGAGGAATGATGTCCGGTCCGGCCTCCCAGGCGGGAATATCCGCCGTCTTCGTCTTCCCCGGGATCTGCCCGCTGGGGAAGTCGGGCAGCCGGTGTTGTTGTCCGGTCCATCGGGGGTGTCTGCCGAGTGCCTGCTCCACGCGGAGCGCTGTCCCGAGCGTTCGGGGGAATGCGGTCGAGTGAGTAGGCCCCAGTAGACAGGGCGCGCCCTGGTGCCCAATAAGGTGCCCGGCACATAGTAAGCGTCGGTGCCGTTGACAAACAGAACAGATCCAGACGAAAAAAATCAAAACAACCCGGGGGAATACAGTGGCAAAAGGAGATGCCATCCTGGCCCTCCGGGAGCTTACCAGACGCAGACCTCTGTACTGAGAGCTTGGGATGGGACGGCGCAGCGGAGTCGGCGGACGTATTCCCCGGCGGTAGCGACTTTAAAGTCTAGAGGGGGAAGGAGACGTCGATACGAACGAACGGTATGCGTCGTGAAACTTAAGGGTACGTGCCCGAGTGCCATGGGGGTGCGGCGGAGAGAATGGCGGGAGTCCCAAGGTCATGGATCGAGGCGTGTGGATGACGCGGAAGGGAGGGGAGAGAGAGGGAAGGCCTCTCGGGGGAGGCGTGACCCTCACTACACTGTAGAGATGGGTGCGGCCCGGCGTCCGAGGTGGGGGGAGGACGCGGGGGAGGGGCTTGGGAGCAGAGCGCGCGCGGGTCGGGCCGTAGGAGACGCCGAAATCCATGTTGGCTCCTTTGGCCTTTTCCTTTCCCGGCCGTAATTCGGAGAAACCGGGAGAGATGGGAGAGAGGGGCTCCGTCTCCCCGCGGTCGACGGAGACTCCTTCCCGTCGGACGGACAATCGCTCTCCCCAACTCGAAAGCATTAGGGAAGGCCCGAGACGACTCCTCCGAGGAGCCTCCCCTGACTGCACCTCCTCTCCTCCCGCTCCCTTTGGCGTCGCCCCGCTCCGCTTCCTTTTCTCATCCTCCCTCCCGTCCCCAGAGTCCCGACGTCTACGCAGGCAGATCTACGTGTCCGTGGGTCGTCTATTTCCATCCGCGCCCATCTCCCCCTCTAGACTCGGAACACGTCCCGGGCAGGGAACATATCCGTAGTTGAATTGTACCCTCCCGCACGCCAGGCGTGCGGTGAGTGCCCAGTAGATAGAATCGAACGATTCTCCTAGGCTCTGGGTTGGCTCCCTCCCTCCTATGGCCGCTCGGTGAATGCGACCCAATGGACGGACGGACGCCCTCCTCACCTCCCCGCTCTCCTACCGGGGCCTGACCCGCACATTCCACTCCTCTGACGCTGACCCGCTCACGGGATCGTCTCTTTGCCGCCAATATGTATTTTCCAGGCGCTTATGGGCGATTCCGGACGCGACTCAACCCGCGGTAAGTGCTGGGTGACGACGATAACCGCCCGTTGGTTCGTTTGGCCACGTCTGTCGAGTGTCCGCCGTATGCGGAGCGAGACGACAGCGGCGATCATCGACCTCTAGCGAATATCCCGCTGTGCGATCATCTGTCGAGCCCTCACTCGGCCTCTCTGGGCCTCTGTCACCACCTCGTCCGTGCAAGGGGCCAACCCCAGCTCTCGGAACGGTCCCCGGCACCGAGTAGGCGCCCGATAGATGCCGGAAGGACGATAGTGACGACCGATGGGTCGACCGGTCGATCCCACCCCTCCGGCCCCGCGGTCGAGGCGGCGGGGGGCAAGGTGTCGCCAGACGATCCCCGACGATCCCGTCTCCTTCCTCTCCTCCACCCGGGATCGCAGAGTCCTGCCCCCGTCGGCGGAGCCTCCCGGGCCCCCAGGGGCTGGCGGAGAGGCCGGGGGCGTCCGGCGCCGCAGGGAGCCACGCCGGGGGCATCCTTTGCGCCGGGAGCCTGGGTGTCATCGAGGAGAGCCGACGCTCGGTTGCCGCGCTCGTTTCAGGCGAGCTGGCGCCAGCGTGAGGTCTTCCTGCCGGGGGGCCCCGAGGTCTCCGGGGGCCTGTTGGTTTTAGGCAGATCCAGATGGGGTTTTCCTATAAACAAGTGCACCCGGGATATTTATGCCACCCGCGACACCTGACGCCTCGACGCTGAGGACTCCCGTGTAATAGCTCTCCTTCCTATAAGTCACTCAGGCGCGCTAAGTAAATATTTTCATCTCACCACGTCATTGTTTATGGGAGAACGGAGCGCGCCCGAATCTCGCCCGACGCTCGGCAGAGAGGTCCGTTTACACCATCCTTTAAAGCGAATCGAAGAATGCATAAACGCCGCTCTCCCGTCACTTGGGACTCTGTTTACTTTACTCTTCTGTAAACCTCGCGGAAGGCCGGCTCGGGAGAGCTGACGGAACTCAGAAGGGCTCGTCGACCCCGGACACGTGGCCCGGGGCCGGCGGGGGAGGGCCCGGCCCGTGACGTCGGGGAGGCGAGGGGGTGAGGCGTGACGGACGCTCGCCCGCGTCGGGGTGGGGGTGTCCTGGCCGGCGATGGCGATACGGTGGCGTTCGTTCGGGGGTTTGCTCGGACTCGGCGCCCGGAGTGTCCAACCCAGCAACGGGTAGAGACCGGCCCCCGCCTGCCTACGGGCTCCCGGTCGGACCTGGGGAGTCGGACGGCGGAGCGGGACGCGACGGGGCGGAGACCGGAGACGGGAAGGGTTGACATCATGGCCGCCTTCCCGGATTTGCGAGGTCGAGTCGCTGCAAGTTTTGGGGTTTGGGTTTCTTTTTAAAGTGACCCTCAAGCACTCCCTCTGGCCGAGCCTCGTTCTTGACACCGGGCCGAACATGGGGCGATCGGGTCGGGCATGGTCCCTGTCCCGTGGGCTGGGAGGGCAGAGGATCCCCATCCTACAGATGAGGAAACCGAGGTCCAGAGAAGAAGAAGAAGGAGGAGGATGACGGCGACGGTGTCGGTCGAGCGCTCACTCGGCGCCGAGCACCGTCCCGAGTGCCGGGGGAGATACGAGGTCACCAGGTGGTCCCGCATGGGACTCCCGGTCTCCATCCCTGTTTTCCCGACAAGGGCACCGAGGCCCGGGGGGCGCCGCAGCGCCCTAAGAGAGGAAACCGGGCGGTCAGCCTCTCGGGTATCCCATTTAATCGGAATTTCTAAAGGCAAGTCGAGAAGCGGCTCAGCGGAAGGAGCCCGAGCGCGGGAGCTGGAGGTCGCGGGTCCTCGTCCCGGCTCCACCGCTTGGCCGGGTGGCCTGGGGCCAGTCGCTTGGCTTCTCTGGGCCTCGGCGACCTCGTCTGGAAAACGGGGACGATGACCTTGTACCCGCGACGGCGCTCGGCACGTAGCGAGCGCTCATTGGAAGCCACCGTGACCGTTATTGTCGCGAGCACTCCGGGTCTGGAGGCGTTACGGCGGTTTCCAACTCCCTCCTGTGTAGTCTTTCCCGGGGCTCAGTACAGTGCCCTGCACACGGAAAGTGCTCGGGAAATAGTTTTGATCAGTCGACCGGTATCTATCGAGAGTGCGGGGCATGCCGTTCGTCGAGTCGTACCTGTCGAGACCTCATTTTGTACAGATCGCTGTTCTCGGCGCTCAGCGCCGTACCGGGTCCCCCGGGGGGTTACAACGTAACCGCGTCGGGAATGACAATCACGACGCCGGTCTCTGTGAAGCGCTCACTAGGCGCCCGGCACCGTTCCGAGTGCCGAGGTGGACGCGAGGTTGTCGGGTTGTCCTACATGCAGCTCACCGTCTTCGTCCCCGTCCTATAGATGAGGCAGCCGAGGCCCGGAGAAGACCGACGGCCCGAAGTAAGCGGCGGAGGAGGCGGAATCAGAACCCACGCCCCCCGGCTCCCGAACCCGGGCTCGCCCCGCCGCCTCCCCGGCCCGCGGCGAGCTCCTGGACTAGACCCTTGTCACGCGGCCCGAGCCGTCGGCCGATCTACGGGGCTCTCGTGGCTGGAAGCCTCTCTCCTGGGAGGGCTCGGACGCGCGGGGCGGAAGATTGGCCGGCGTCCTTTCCTCCCTTGGGCCCTTCCCTTGGGCCCTTCCCCCGGCCTTTTCGGGTCTCGGTTCAGTTCCGGCCGTCTGAGTTACCGGCAGCCATCGACGCGGCGGCTGGGATTCTCATCCTGCGCCTCGCGGGGTCCCGGCCGTTCTGCCGGGTTGCCACAAGTCGGGCCGGTCAACGAGTCCGAATCCAGCGTCTCGCCCTGGAACAGACCGCCCGGTGGCCGTCTCGGAGGACGGATCCAGTCCCGGCCCTCAGGGTGCTGGACGTCGAGTCGGGGAGGCGGGGTGGAAACCCGGAGGCTAAAGGGAAGCGGGAGAGGAGGAAGGGAAGCCTCTGGACCGGGGCGGGGAGTCGGAGGACGGTTCAGTGCTATGTACCGGGCGTCCGCCCTCTGCCGAGCGCTCGGAGAGGGAGAGGCCGGAACTCGGGGGGCTGACGCTTTTCCGACGGCCCCTCCCATGGCGACGGCGTGGCCTGTCGATTGACAGACCGGCGCCCCGGAGAGAGGCCGTTACTAACCGAGGGCGAGAGATCTCCACCTGGGGGCCCGGCGGCTCCCCGGGGCCTTCGCCCCTTCAGGTTCCTACAGGTCGAGAGCGGAACTTCCCGAACAGGCCGGAGGGGCTGGAACGAATTCCGATCCGCCTGACTCACGAGGGTTAGGAGATTCTGAGTCACGGAGGGAAGGGTGAGCGACGGGTGGCCCGGCTCGGCCCCCCGTCCCTTCGGGGACGCTTCCCAGATCTCCCCGTCCCTCCCCCGCGGCACTCCTTTCCCGCGGGCCTATGTTTCTGGTCGGATGGCCCCGGCTGAGCGTCGTTCGGAATGGAACGCTCTGCGGCTCTCCCGTCGCCGTAAGCGACCCGGCCGTCCCCCTCACGACGGTGGCCCGCCCGCCGCCTCGTCTCCCTCATTCGGCCTGCCCGTTGGAGCGAACCCGCCCTCTCCGCGCCTTTGCGGTCCGCCCTCTCCTCCCCGCCCGAGCGGCCGCGCCGCTCACCCCGGCGCTCATCCCCTCCTGCCACGACCGCCGGCTCGGCCTCCTCGCCGACCTCCCCGTCTCCCGCCTCTCCCCTTGCCGGCCCTCCCCCACCCCGATCGTCGTACCGAGAGAAACCTCTCGGTCGGCCTGGCCCCTCTCCTCGGCGACCTCCGGCGCTTAGAATGGAGCCTGGCACGCGGTAGGCATTTAATGGACTCCCCACTCGCTCCCATCATCGTTTCGGCCGTCGCCCGTCGGTTAAATCTCCCGGCCGGCTCCCCTGCCCCCGGGCGAAGCGGCGCGGCTCAGTGGAGAGGTGGCGGGCCGAGGGGTCTGAGGTCATGGGTTCCGATCCCGACTCTGCCACCCGTCAGCCGCGGGACCCGGGGCGAGTAGCTCCGCTTCTCGGTGCCTCGGCGGCCTCATCTGGAAAAGGGGGACAGAGACCACGAGCCTCCCGTGGGACGACCTCGTGACCCCGCCTCTCCCCCGGCGCTTAGAACGGAGCCAGGCACGCTGAACAGATACCGATGTCATCGTCGTCGGCACCCCAGTCTCCTCCAGCGGCCCAGCCCATCCCCTTCGCTCCTCTGACGCCGACTGGCTCGCGGCACCTCGAGCCCGTCTGCCGCCCTTCTCCCGCATCCTCCCTCCAGTCTGGAGCTCCCTTCCGCTTCCCATCTGACGCTCCACCGCTCTCCCCACCTTTTAACCCCACCTGACGGCGCGTCTCCTCCGAGGGGCCTTCCCAGATCAAGCCCCCGTCTCCCTCCGGGTTGCCCGTGTGGCGGGGATGTGACCCCTTAGGGCGTCTCGACGGTCACCCTGCCTTCGGTGGCCCCGGGCCTCGCGGACGTGTCCGTATGCCCCACCGTCTCCCTCCGATCCGGCGGAATAGCGATGACGGCTTCTGTTAGGCGCCCGCCATGTGCCGGGCCCCGTTCCGAGCGCCGGGGTGGCCGGAGGGTGGTCGGGCCGGTCCCCATCCCGCACAGGGCTCCCAGTCTCGATCCCCCATTTTCCAGAGGAGGGAACTGAGGCCGGGGAAGCGAGGCAACCTGCCCGGGGTCCTGCGGCCGGGGCCGGGAACAGAACCTGGGCCCCCCGGCGCCCCCGACCCGGCGCCGTCCCAAGCGCCACGATAGATGGGAGGTGACGGGGTTCCCGGTCCCCATTTCGCGGACGAGGTCGCTGAGGCCCAAGGCGGCCGGGCGACCCGCCCGGGATTGGAGCTCAGGGGAGACCGGCCGGGGCACCCAGGGCAGGGGTCGCGGCTGGAGCAGGGCGGAGGGCGGACGGACGGGGGGAGGACATAGGGCGCCACGCCCGAACCCTCTCGCGGACCGCTTGTCCGGAGGCAGGGACGCAGCCCCCGCCCCGCCTCGCCCCAGAGGATCGGCTTCCCAGCCCGTTCGGCGGGCGAGTGCGGAGCGTGGGGGGGCGCGGGGAGGCGGAGGGGAGATCTGGCCGAAGAATTCCTTCTGCCGAACTCCGTCTTCACCGAGGCCTCCGAACCCCACCATCACCCAGAAGGATCTGTTTATGAGAGGACCCAGTCTGGCTTTGCTCACCGCGACGGGCCCGGCCCCGACCCTGCGCCAATCCGAGCCGACGGATTTTTCGTCGTCCGGACTTGCCCCACCGCTCCGGCTGACAGGGTCCGTCGTTTAACCGAGACATGAGGTCGCTACCTTTTGGAAGGTAAATATTTAATCTCCCGGCCTTCTGTGACGGGCCGTCGGGACCTTTTCTCTCTCCCCCTTCCGCCCCCGCCTCTTAAGGGAAGAGAGAGGAGAGGTCTGCCATGCGTCAGGGAGCCCGGGACGGATCTTAAATAACGAGGAGGCATTCGCAGCTCCGAATTCTAAACATCTGAGGCCAATATCTCGCCCGGGGCCTGCGGCTGTTTTCGTCCGCTCGCTCCTGACGAGTGACCCGGGCGGCGGCAGCCCCCGGGATCGCGGCGCACTCCCCCGGGTGGTGGGCGGACCCCCCCCCGGCGCATTCGATCGCGGAGGAGCCGCGTTTGGACCGCGGGGCGGAAGAGACGTGTCGGGGTGGGGAGAGGCGGTGGGACTAGGGCGTCTTTTCCCCCCTTTTATTCTTTCACTCCGCCGGGACCCCCGCGTCTCTGAAGAGGGGGGCGGGACCAGGGGAAAGCGGCGTGGGGAAGCGGATAGAGCGGGGGCCGTCGGGAGGGGAGGGGCGGTCAGAGGGTCGTGGGTTCTAATCCTGGTCCCACCACGCCTCAGCTGGGCGACCTGGGGTAAGTCGCTTGGCTTCTCCGCCCCCTCATCCCCCCAGCGGGGTCGGAGGCTGCGAGCCCCAAGCAGGACGGGGACGGCGTCCGACCCGATCGGCTCGTAATAATTATAATAATATTGTCAGTATTTGTTAAGCGCTTACTATGTGCAGAGCGCTGTTCTAAGCGCCGGGACAGATCCAGGGTAATCGGTTTGTCCCACGTGAGACTCACAGATAATCCCCATTTTACAGATGAGGTGACTGAGGCACAGAGAAGCGAAGTGACTCGCCCACAGTCACACAGCTGGCGAGCGGCAGAGCCTGGAGTCGAACCCATGATCTCTGACTCCGAAGCCCGGGCTCTCTCCACTGAGCCACGCTGCTACCCGCCCCGGCGCTCGGTACGGGGCCCGGCTCGGGACAGGCGCTCAACGGTCACCCCGGTTGTTCCAGTGCCCGGAAGCCGGGAGTCCCGGGTTCTCATCCCGCCCCCCTCCATGCCGTGCGCTCCGCCGCGTGACTTTGGGCGGGTCGCCTCGCGGTTCCGCGCCTCGGTCACCCCATCCGGAAAATGGGGATGAAGACCGTGAGCCCCCCGCGGGACAACCCGATCACCGGCGCTTAGAACGGCGCTCGGCCCGGAGTGGGCGCTTAACCGATGCCGTCCTCATCCAGAGACCGCGAGCCCGTCGTCGGGCAGGGACCGTCTCTACCCGTTGCCCGGTTGTATGTTCCAGGCGCTCGGGACGGCGCTCCACATGTCATGGGCGCTCGATATGTGCTACCGAACGGAAATGCTATCGAATGAAGGTCCCTTGGCCTCCCCGGGCCTCGGTTTCCTCATCTGTAAAAACGGGGCCCAGAGCCCCGCTCTCTCTTCCTGTCAGTTAGCAGGCCCCGTGAGCGCCCGGGGCCGATCCGATCCGGTCGTCGGCTTCACGGCGCCCGTCACGTCGCCCGTCACGTTGGGAAGCACTTCCCTGACGCCACGGTTTCCCATGCCGCACCCTGCTCTGTACCCGTCGCTCTGATGGGGGGGGAGGGGTCCGGTTCTCCCGGCGAGGCCGACGCGGGTCGGAGGCCCGCTTCGAGGGGCTACGTGGGGTGGGGCCCCCGGTTCCCACCTGGTTCTCCTCTCCCAGCCCTCGGCAGGGTGCTCCACCCAGAACGATAACCACCACGACGATAGTATTCGTCAAGCGCCCTCTGTGCGCCGAGCGCTTTCCTCATCCTCCATGGGGCTCCCGGTCCTCGTCCCTGTTTTCCAGATGAGGTCGCCGAAGCCCAGAGAAGCGACGTGACCTGCCCGACGTCCCCCGGCTGCCGAGTGGCGGAGCCGGGATGAGAACCTGCAACCCCTGCCTCCCGGGCCCAGCCCGCCGAGCCCCGCTGCCTCCCTAGCCAGAGCGAGTGCCCAGTGGATGCTATTATTATCATTATCGTTACCACCGACATCATCGGTAGGTCCACCACGCTCCGGCGGCGAGCGGTGACTGAACGTCGGGCCCATCTGACGTTAGCTGGAGTCTTAGCCGGGCCTGCACGGCCTGTCGACACCGACGCCCGACCCTGCCCATCTGCGGAGAACTGATTAAAATTGGGTGGACGTACACCTCGGGCACGTCCCCCCGCCGCCTGCCGTGCCGATAGCCGGCCTTTTTTCATTTTCGGAATGTTGGCAGCGAAGCCATACCCTTCCGCTCCACAGCGCGGCCTTGGGGGGGTCTCTGCAGAAGAGAAACCCCGTTCCTGAACTGTATTCGCCATCTGCAGAAATAGCCCGTTTTAGAAGAGAGAGGGACTTATAAGTCACCGGTCGTAAATGATGACGTCGGTATCTGCTAGGCGCGTGCCGTGTGCTGAGCGCCATTGCGAGCGCCAGGGGGATGCGAGGAGATTGGGTCGTCCCCGTGGGGCTCCCAGTCTTCATCCCCGGCCTCCAGACGAGGTCACCGAGGCCCAGAGGATGATAACGTTGGTATCCGTTAAGCGCTTACTATGTGCAGAGCACCGTTCCAAGTGCCGGGGGGGATACGGGGTCGTCGGGTCGTCCCACGTGAGGTGCACGGTTAATCCCCATTTTCCAGATGAGGGAACTGAGGCCCAGAGGAGCGAAGCGACTCGCCCACAGTCGCGCAGCTGACAGAGCCGGGATTCGAACCCGTGACCTCTGACTTGCAAGCCTGGGCCCTTCCCGCCGAGCCACGCCGCCTCTCCTCCTTCCGGGCCGAGACGGGAGCTCGGCAGTTAGTCCTCGATTTGAAAACGGGCGAAGAGGAGCGAGGAGTCGGACGATCCGTTCTCTTCCTCGTCAGAGATTCGAAAAACCGGATTCCTTCTTCACACGTGTCGGGGTCCATTCGTTCAGTCGTGTTCATCGCGCACTCGCTGCGCGGGGGACGTACGGCTTGGCGACGGATGGGCACGATCCCCGCCCAACTGCGGGCTCCCGGTCTAAAAGTCTGGGTGCGTGCGATGCGGTGATGGTGTAGAGGTCGTATCTCGCCGGACCGTAAGCTCGGGACGGGCGGAGGATGTGTCTGTTTGTCGTCGTATCGTTCTCCCCTGGGTGTTCAGTACGGCGCTCTGCGCGTAGTAGGCACTCGATACGCGCCGTCGACTATCTGAGCTATTGACGGTAGCGTGGCTTGCTGGAGAGAGCCCGGCCTCAGGAGTCGGAGGTTGCGGGTTCTGATCCCGGCTCCGCCCCCGTCAGCCACGCGACCCGGGGCGAGTCGCTTGGCTTCCCTGACCCTCGGTCGCCTCGTCCGGGCAATGGACCGTGATCCCCCGGTGCCCACCCTGGTGCTCAGGAGAGGGCTCGGCACGGAGCGGGCACCTAGCCGATACCGGCGTGATCGTCGTCGGGAGACTGTCGAGACGATAATGACAAATGGTGACAATGACGGCTCATCGCCAGCCACGTCTGCCCGGGAACAATAAGCGCCGGAGTAGGCAAAAGAGGTCATTGTTACCCTTGACACCTCCGGGCATCCGTCAAGCTCTCGCTGGCTTTCGAGCGCCTCTCCGAACGCCGGGCCGGAAATGGGTCCGTCGGGCCGGACGCGGTTCCCGTCTCCCACGGGACTCGCTGAGCGGGACCGGGACTCCCCATGGGCAGGAGATGGGTCTTCTCCTTGTTGTGCGGTCCCCGCCTGGGCGCCCCGTACAGCACTCCGCACGCGGCAAGCGGCCGGTTGGGACGATCGAACCAACGGGGGAGCGGGGGCATCGGATCCCTGTTCCGCAGAAGAGGAGACCAAAGATGAGCGACTTACCCGGGGCCGCGGAGCGGAGAGGACCCGGCCCGCGCGGAGAGCTGCCGACCGCCCCATCCACATGGACGCCGATTCGCTGCGAAACAGTGGATGAGATCAGCGGAGGCCCCCCGGAAACCCCAGCCCGGGCGAGGGGGGTTTTATTGGCTACATTCTTGGGAACAGACGCCCGCGCTAATACCAGGGAGCCCGAGCCTGCGGGAAGAATCCGATAAGGCGGGATTGCCCACCCCGCCCCAGCCCTTATTCGCCTGGGTTTGAGGTTTTACGGCGGGGTGGGATCTCTCCGCGGGGGTGAGACATTTCTGCATCCCGAGATGGTGCCAACGATGACGACAGCATCTGTCTAGCACTCGCTCCATGTGGAGCGCCGTCCGAACGCCGAGGAGGATGCGGGGGGATCGGGTTGTCCCAGTCTTCACCCCCATTTCAGAGACGGGGGGTGACCGAGGCCCGGAGAAGCGAAGGGACTCGCCCGGAAGCACTCGGCCGACGGGTGGCGGAGCCAGAATCGGAACCCATGACCTCCGCTGTCCGGGCCCCCGCGGCTGCGCCGCTTCTCCTCCTAAGTAACGATATCTGCGAAGCGCCAGGGTGGATGCGGGCAGATGGGGTCGGATGCGATGGGCTCACGGTCTCGATCCCCATCTCCCGGGAGAGGGGACCGAGGCGTGGAGAGGCGGCTCGCCCTGGGGGCCGACGGGGGCAGGATCCGAACCCACGTCCTCCGACTCCCGAGCCCGGCCTCTCCCCGCTAGGCCGCTTCTCGAGTCGAGCGGATCCTCGTGTCCGGCCCCGCTGTCTCTCCGCCCGGCCCGCGGGAAGGGGCCTCGGTTTCCTCGTCCGTGTAGGGAGGAGAAGATGCCCGTTCTCCCTCCCGCTCGTCCCTGGCACGTCCCGGGCGCCAACCGCGTCCCGCTCTCCATCCCAGGAGCGCCAACGCCCCCTCTGTGGGGTTTGGAAGCGGTGGCGGGCGTCCCGCCTCCAAGCCGCCCTGGAGAGCCCGCTGGAGGGCACGTGCTTCACCAGTCTCCCAACTCTCGCTCTCCGGATCCTGGGAGGGGGACATACCCCCTTGGAGATTCCCCCGCGAAAACCCAGGGGTCTCCGAGAGGGAGACGGGAGATTCCTTGAGTTCCCTCGGCGAAACCGCCCCCCCGCCACGTTTAAGCGGGCAGCTCGGGGGGCGGCTGGAACTTTCCGTTTCAGAGGCCGACAGGTGGGAATCGCTTCAGGGCGGCGGATGAGGGAGATTCGGCTCCAGGGAGGGACGGGCGGGCAGTCTCACGAGCCGCCGGCGGGGAAGGGATGGGAGAGAAGCGGCGTGGCCTCGCGGGTCGAGCCCAGGCCCGGGAGGCGGAAGGTCACGGGTTCTAATCCCGCCTCCGCCACACGTCTGTGGTCGCCAGACCCGTCCCCTTGCGCCCCCTTCCAAGCCCGGCCGAGGGCTCGCCTCCTCCGGGTGGCCGGCCTGGCCCGTGCTTCCCCTCTCCTCCGCTCCTCCTCCCTCCCTCTGCTCTTCCCCCCGTCCCCGCCCTGCGGCACTCATCCCCGTTCGTACGTGTTGTTTATCATCCTGTTCATTTTATTGAGACGCATGCGTCTCCGATTCCGCGGCTCCGTTTCGGGGCCCGCGACGGCCATCCGCTCGTTTCGTCCCGTCATCCATCTCCCCGTCCTAGCCGGTGAACCCGCTGGGGGGTGGGGATCGCCTCTGTCCGTGGCCCAGTTGTATTGTCCCAGCGCCGAGGACGGCGCTCCGCCCACGGTAGGCGGTCGAGAGAGGCAACGGGATGAACTGACGAGTGCCAGGAGACCTTGGGTGGGTCGCTTCCCCGCTCTGGGCCTCAGAGACCTCATCCGGAGGACGGGGATCGAGGCGGCGAGCCCCGCGGCGGACAGGGACCGTGTCCGCCCCGGCCTGGCCCGTGAATAGATCCCGCGATCATCGTTATTTATAAGAGGCTCGATCGGGGATCTGGAGTGACGGCTTCAGGTGAGTCCATCTGGGTGTCGAGATGGGCGGTCTCCTCCCCCGGCCGTCTCGGGTCAGTTGGCAGTATTTAGCGAGCGCCCGCTCTGTGCCGAGCGCCGCACCGGGCCATCGGGAGGTTACGGTGGAACAGATAGACGCGTTCCCTGCCCCCAACGAGCTCCGGCGGGGGCCACCCCGGTTAATAATGATGTTGGTGTCTGTTAAGCGCTTACTATGTGCGGAGCAGCGTTCTAAGCCCTGGGGTAGATACGGGGTGATCGGGTCTTCCCACGTGAGGCTCACGGTCAATCCCCATTTTCCAGATTAGGTAACCGAGGCATGGACAAGTTGTGACTCGCCCACGGTCATGCGGCCGACGATCGGCAGAGCCGGGAGTCAAACCCATGGCCTCTGACTTCGAAGCCTGGGCTCTTTCCACTGAGCCACGCCGCTCTGAGGGTTAGCTCCCCTTGAACGGTTCCGGGGCAGAAGGGAAGCGACGATGTCCGTAATGGCGTTCGCCGAGCGCTCGCCGGGGCCAGGACGCTGACCTCGGGAGAGTACGGTGCGGCCGACTCGGCAGCGACCGTTCCTCGCCCCTGGGGACCTTCCGGCATGGCGCTTCGCGCAGCGATCCGCAACCGGGAACGCTCGACGGGTACCACGGCTCCGAAACCTCGGCCCTCTTGGCTCGGAGGCCCCCGGAGCCCCGGGGTGCATTCGGTAGCCCCGATCCGGGCAAGCTCCGTTCAGGGCGCCGGACACGTTCCTCCAGCCGCTGAGTCGTCTCCGACCCAGAGCGACGCCGCGGACGCGTCTCTCCCCAAGCGCCCCGCTCTCCGCCTGCCAGCGGACCCGCGGCGTTCTCTTGGTGGACCGCAGCCTCCTTCCGTGCCGCGAACGAGTCTCCGCCGTTGACCCTCTCCCGGGCCGCACGACGGCCGGCCAGGGAGGGGACGGACGGGCCTCCGCTCGACCCTCCCGTCGCCGGGACCGTCGCTGGTTGCCGCCCCGAGAGGGGCGTGTCCACCCCGGGGGACGTGGAGGCGGGAGGATTCCCTCACCCTGGAGCCTGGGGAATTAAAAGCGACCGCCTGTCGATGTGCGGGGCGGGAGGTCGCTTAGCTGCCGGGAAGACTCTCCGGTCCCCATGCTGCGAGGTGAGAAGGGGGGGGTCTTTGGCCCGCTGTGGGGCGAGGGTGCGACCTTGGACCCTCTCGTAACGATAACGGCCATCGTATCGGCGTCTGTTAAGCGCTTCCTATGTGCGGAGCACCGTTCTAAGCGCCGGTGGGGATACGGGGTCGTCGGGTGATCCCATGGGAGGCTCCCGCTCTTGGTCCCCGTTTTCCGGATGGGGTCACTGAAGTGACTCGCCCAAGTGGCGGAGGCGGGATTCGAACCTGTGACCTCCGACTCCCAAGCCCGGGCTCCTTCCACTGAGCCCCGCTGCTTCTCTTGTAGCTTTCGGTGTAAGCGGATGGAGGTTTAGCCGGTCAGCTCCCGGTGGGCGGGGAACCGGTTCCACCATACCATCCTCTCGGGGGCACGGGATGGCGCCCACCACCCAGGAGGCGCTTGGTAAAGCCCGCCCATCGGTCGGAAAGCGGTGACAATGATCGCCATTGTCGCGGGGCCGGCGCTCACCGCGGGGCTGGCCCTTGCCGGGCCCCAGGGGTGACGCCGGATAGCCGGGTGCCCCGCGTGGTTTATTGTCGAAGGAGGAGGGAGGACGCGTTTTCAACCCCCCTTTTACAGACGAGGGAACCGAGGCTCGGAGAAGTGAAGCGACTCGCCCGAGGTCGCCCCGTATCTACCCCGGTGCTTATGCCAGCGCTCGGCGCGCGGCGAGCGCTAAACGGACACCGCCGTCATCGACGGGCTCGCGGTCCTGATCCCCGTTTTCCAGACGAGGGGACTGAGGCCCAGGGGAGCGAAGCGACTCGCCCAAGGTCACACTGCGGACCAGGGGCGGAGCCGGGATCAGAACCTATGACCTCCAACTCCCGAGGCCGGGCTCTCGCCACCGAGCCGTGCTGACGATGACGACGGGGTGTCCATTAAGCGCCTAATTCGTGCCGGGGACCCTGCCGAGCACTGCCGTGGGAAAGAGCTCCAATCGGCCCGAGCCCCGTCCCACGGGGAGTCTCCGGGAGAGAGGGCGAGACCGGGTGTTGAATTCCCGCTCTACAGGTGAGGAAACTGAGGCCCAGAGAGATCCAGCGACTCGCCCGAGGTCAGACCACAGCCGAGCAGCGGAGCCAGGATCGACGCTCAGGTCTCCCAATTCCCAATCCTGGCTCCACTTAGTTTCCCCCCGCCGGAAGAGAGAGGAGACGGAGCCTGGGACTCGATATCCTTTCTCTTTCCTTTCGCTGTCTCTCTCTTCTCTTTTTCCCCGCTTCCCTCTTTTTCTCCTCTCCCTTCTCCTTTCCCCTCTCTCCGCTCCTCTCCTCTTCTGTCTTTTTCCTCCTGCCCTCTCTCTTTCTCTTTGCTTTTTCCCCACTTCCCTCTTTTTCTCTTCTCCCTTCTCTCACCTCTCTCCGCTCCTCTCCTCTTCCGTCTTCTCTTTCTTCCTTCCCCCCCTTCTCTTTTCCCCGCTTCCCTCTTTTTCTCTTCTCCCTCTCTCACCTCTCTCCGCTCCTCTCCTCTTCCGTCTTCTCTTTCCTCCTGCCCCCTCTCTTTCTCTTCTCTTTTCCCCGCTTCTCTCTTTTTCTCCTCTTCCTTCTCCTCTCACCTCTCTCCGCTCCTCTCCTCTTCCATCTTTTCTTTCCTCCTACCCTCTCTCTCTTCTCTTTTCCCCGCTTCTCTCTTTCTCTTCTCCCTTCTCCTCTCACCTCTCTCTGCTCCTCTCCTCTTCTATTTTCTCTTTCCTCCTGCCCTCTCTCTCTCCTTTTTCCCACTTCCCTCTTTTTCTCTTCTCCCTTCTCCTCTCACCTCTCTCCGCTCCTCTCCTCTTCCCTCTTTCCTCCTGCCCTCTCTCTTTCTCTTCTCTTCTCTTCTCCCCACTTCCCTTCTTTTCTCTTCTCCCTTCGCCTCTCACCTCTCTCCGCTCCTCTCCTCTTCAGTCTTCTTTCCTCCTCCCCCACCCCTCTTTTTCCCACTTCCCTCTTTTTCTCCTCTCCCTTCTCCTCTCACCTCTCTCCACTCCTCTCCTCCTCCGTCTTCTCCTTCCTCTTTCCCCCTCTCTTTCCCTTCCCTTTTTCTCATTTCTCTCTTTCTTCTCTCCCCTCTCCTCTCACCTGTCTCTCCTCCTCTCTTCTGTCATCTCTCTCCCCCCCTTCTCCTTTCCTCCTTCTCCCCGCTTCAGTCTTCTCCCTCCCTCCCCTCCCCCGCAAAGGATGCTTCTGCGGGGAGTTCTTTGGACCGAGACCCGAGGATGGGTCCCGGCTTCTGGACCTCTGCCCCGTGATTCTCCGGGCGGAGGGTTATGAGGGATGAAAAGCACGCCGGTTTGAAACCAAACAGATGCCAACGATTAGATAGCCCGTTTTAGTCGCGGAAAAGTGAGGCATCTTCCAAGCCCGCTCTGGGGATTCAGTCGGTGGAGAGGATCTGCGCCGCGGTCGCCGAGAGCGGAACCCCGGGCCGATGAGAAACGGCGGACCCAGCTGGCCTCGCCGTTGCCCTCGAGGAGTTGGAGGTCTAGGGGTGGAGATGTCGACGGCAAAGCGACGGGGCCTAGCGGAAAGAGCCCTGGCCTAGGCTGGGGGGTCAGAGGGTCTGAGTTCTAATCCCGGGCGGCCCCCTGCTCGGTGTGGGACCTCGAGCGAGTCGCTTCATTTCTCCGAGCCTCGGTTTCCTCATCCGCCGGGCCGCGTCCCGATCCTCGTTCTCTCGCCCTCTCAGACCGCGAGCCCCACGTGGCTCGGGGACTGTACCGGACGTCATCACGCCGGTGCTTGGCGCATGGTACCCCTGTTACGTGATGTAAACGATGACGACTGTCCGGAGAGAGACGTGCGGGGCCGTTATCCTTCCGACAGCACGGGAGGGTGTCAGTCGGAGCCCCGGGGAGCCGCGAATGCGACCTCACGGTACTGTGTCCGGAGCGAGGTGGGGTTGGTTCAGGAAGCGGCCGCGACGGAGGCCAGCCTTGCCGGTGTAACGGAAAGAGCGCGGGCCCGAGCGGCGGAGAACGTGGGTTCTTGTCCCGGCTCGGCTGCCTCTCTGCCGGGTGGCCCCAGGCGGGTTGCCTCACTTCTCCGTGCCTCGGTTCCCTCCGGGAGGCCCCCGGAGACCTGGGGTCTCGTTCCAACCCCGCTCATCCTCGGGCGGGGATCCAGTCCCCCAGGCCCGGACGAGGATGGGAGGCTCTGGGCGAAAGGCGGGTCGACTCCGACAGCCGGCAGCTCGGGGCCTCGAGGACATGGAGGATCGGTCGGACTCCTCCTCGTCCGGGTCAGGGAGGTCCGAGGGGCTTGGCCTCTGGGGCACCATGGCTCGACAGTGCCCCGGGAGCCAAGGTGGGGTCCGATCCTCATCTGGAAGATCCCCGAACCCGACCGCTGAGACATGAGGGATCCCGTTTCCGGAGCGGGATCCGGAGCAGGGGCGAAGAAGCCCGCCTCTCATCAGGCCGTCGCGGCTGCATCCGTCGGTCAGCTGGCCAATAGGCTCCGTAGGGTGCTTCCGGGGGCGACGCCGTACCCCGCGCTTGGGAGAGGGTACGGCATGACGGGATCGGCGGACGGGATCCCCGCCCACGAGGAGCCTCCGGGCTACGGGCTCAGGTTTTTTTCAGAACCGGGTTTGGAGTTATGACAACGATAGCGATGATGACGACGCTACTCGTGAAGCGCCTACCGTGTGCCCGGCACTGTCCTCAGCCCGGGGGTAGATAGAGGGTAATGAGGTTGTCCCCCGGGCTCCATCCCCATTTTCCAGCCGAGGTAACCGAGGCCCAGAGAAGGAAAGCGACCTGCCCCGGGTCCTGCGGCCGCCAAGCGACCGAGACGGGGTCAGAGCTCCCGACCTCCAAGCCCGTGCCCTTTCTGCCGAGCCAGGCTCGGCTCGGAGGAGCCGAGTCTTGAGGTGGAGCGTGAGAAATCCCCTCGGGCGGGAACGGACGGGAAGGCCGCCGTGCTCCCTTGCTCAGAATAATCCGGGACCTCCCCGTTTCCCTATCTTTCAGGGGTCGGCTGTGGAGGCCGATCTGGGACTGGCCGGGACCCGTGTCCCAGAGGCGGAGGGATCCGAAACAGGACACTCCGGAGGGGTGATGAATGGCGGGACCCGAAAGGAGTCTCCGGACTGGGAAACGGCGGCCGCCGGGAAAGATGGAGGAGCGAGACCCGGAGACCGCGTTGCTAGGGGAGGCAGAGACGTAGTCGCACGGAACCGTCACTGCTCACCGCCGGCTGCCGCCGGGAAGGATGGTGAGTCTCTTAAGTTTCTTCTCCGGGGCCGAGAGGGGCGGCTGCCAGCAGTGGAACCACTGCCGGACCGATACGCCGGATCCGCGGTCGCTCGCACCCCGCGGGTCATGTGGTCCACGCGGGCCGAGAGCCGGAGGGCCGCCCGGATCCGCCCACGAGGAGGGTGTCCTCCATCTGGTCCCTCTGTTCCCCTGGCATCCCCCGCCCTCCGGCTCCCAGGCTCGCCCCAGCCGAGAGTTGAAAGTGTGTGGGGAGGGGCGCCGGGGACGCGGTCGTATGGAAGGAGGTGCGCCGCGCCGCGTCGCCGCACCCTGCTCGTGGGAGTGCCAGGGATACGGACTCCCGATTCCAGGAAGGCCCAGATTGGCCCCGCTTCCACGATGCTCTCCTTGGGCCCTGGCCCCGGATGGCTCCCCGCCACGGGCTCCGGCTTCCCTCCCCGCCGGCTCCGGGAGTTGCCCCGTCTGGCCCCCGCCTGACCCCCCGACCGCAAAAGGGGAAGATATTTTGGAAGGAGGAGCACGGGGCTCCGCGCATCGGGACATAGCGTGCCAGGGTGCCGGAAGGAAGAGGCGTCGGGATGGGAGGGAAATCTCTCGGGCGCGGCGGCCGCCGGCCCCCCCCGAGAAAAGGCACGGCACGGCTCACTGGCTCCGAACCGTTAGAATCCGAGACCTCATCACCAGTACGCTTGTTATCTCCTTGGGGGGCAGGCCACCGGCCCGGGCGGGTCCCACCCCGTGGTCATCTTGGAGACGTCGGTCGCTGCAGTCCCAAGGGTCGTGGAGTTCACCTCATTTACCGAGGGCCCGCAGGCGGTCGTGCTCTGTGCCGAGCGCCCGGGAGAGGCGAGACAGAGAAGCGACACGGTCCCTACCCGAAACGAGGCGATTCCACCCTAACGATAATAATGATGACGATGGCTTTTGTGATAGAGACTGTGATTAGTCGCTGTAATCGATGGAGCAGCGTGTAGGGAGGATAATGATAATAACGATGATAATGATTTGCCTTGCTGAGCGCTCGCCATCTGCCAAGCGTCCATCTACGTGCCGGGGAGTTACGAGTTTATCGTCATTATCGATCGAGTAGCATGTAGAGAGGATAATAATAATAATAATAATAATAATAATAATAATGATTATAGTCCTTGCCGAGCGCTCACTATCAGTCAAGCATCGTTCTACTCTCTGGGGAGATACGAGTTTATCATCGTTACCGATGGAGTACCAGGTAGAGAGGTTAATAATAATAATAATAACGATTACAGTCCTTTCCGAGCGCTCACTATCTGCCAAGCATTGATCTACGCGCTGGAGAGATCCGAGTTCATCATCATTATCGATCAAGTACCACATAGAGAGGGTAATAATAACAATGATTATAGTTCTGGCTGAGCGCTCACTATCAGCCAAGCATCGATCTATGTGCCGGGAAGATCCGGGTTTATCATCATTATCGATCGAGTACCACGTAGAAGGATGATGATAATAATTATAGTTTTTGCCAAGCGCTCACTATCTGCCAAGCATCGATCTACGCGCCGGGGAGATCCAAGCTTATCATCATTATGGATCGAGTACCACGTAGAGAGGATAATAATAACAATAATAACGCTTATAGTTCTTGCCGAGCGCTCACTATCAGCCAAGCATCGATCTACGCGCCGGGGAGATCTGGGTTTATCATCATTATCGATGGAGTACCATGTAGAAGGATATGATAATAATAATTATAGTTCTTGCTGAGCGCTCACCATTCATTCATTCAATAGTATTTATTGAGCGCTTACTATGTACAGAGCACTGTACTAAGCGCTTGGAATGAACAAGTCGGCAACAGATAGAAACGGTCCCTGCCGTTTGATGGGCTTACGATCTGATCAGGGGAGACGGCCAGACGAGAACGATGGCAATAAATAGAGTCGAGGGGAAGAACATCTCGTAAAGAACAATGGCAACTAAATAGAATCGAGGCGATGTACATTTCATTAACAAAATAAATAAGGTCACGAAAATATGTACAGTCGAGCAGACGAGTACAGTGCCGAGGGGATGGGAAGGGAGAGGGGGAGGAGCAGCATCGATCTACGCGCCAGG
The DNA here is from genome assembly GCF_004115215.2 of Ornithorhynchus anatinus. Taxonomy (NCBI): domain Eukaryota; kingdom Metazoa; phylum Chordata; class Mammalia; order Monotremata; family Ornithorhynchidae; genus Ornithorhynchus; species Ornithorhynchus anatinus. Next base: position 30,515 of record NW_024396701.1, on the reverse strand, counting down.
GAGATCCAAGTTTATCATCATTATCGATCGACTACCACGTAGAGAGGATAATAATAATAATAATAATGATTATAGTTCTTGCCGAGCATTCACTATCAGCCAAGCATTGATCTACGTGCCAGGGATATCCAGGTTTATCATCATTATCTATCGATTACCACGTAGAGAGGATAATACTATTGATGATAGTCCTTGCCAGGCGCTCACTATCGGCCAAGCGTCTGTCTCCACGCCGGGGAGATCCGAGTTTACGATGTCAGGCACGGTCCCCTTCCCACACTCTCAATCCCCGTTTTCCAGCTGAGGTGACCGGGGCCTGGAGAAGTGGAGCGACCCGGCCCGGGGTCCCACGGCGGACGGGTGGCGGAGTCCGGATGGGAACCCAGATCCTCCCGACTCCGAGGCCCACCTCTCCCCTCCCCACTCTCCCTCCCGCCTCTCCCGTGCCCTCGGGTCTCTACCCTTTATGGACTCGACACCCGCTCTGTCCTCGGCCCCACGGCGCTCACATCCCTCTCCCCACTTCATCTCGGGCCCCGTCTCCCACTCGAGACTCGAAGCTCCCCGGAGATGGGTGATGCGTCCCCCGACTCTGCCATGATACCCACCCCCCGGAGCACTTAATTCACGCCCAGGGCCCCGTTCATAATAAGGGCCGCAGGGGCCCCGCGCGGGATGACCCAATTGCCTCGTGTCGCCCCCGGCGCTCAGCGCGGAGTAGGTGCCCACCCGACAATCTCGTCGTCGTCGCTGTCCTTGTTCCAAGGGTGGGGGATCGGGGAGATGCCGGGGGCCCAGAATCCCTCCATGGGCACAGGCGTCGGATCGGGAAGGTGGAGGTTTCGGTCCGGGAAGGCCCCTCGGAGGAGGTGTGATTCCGGGAGGGTTCCCAAAGGGCCGACGAGGACGTCTGCCGAGGACCCTCCCTGTACTGGGCGCCGGGGCGGATCCAGGCGATCCGGTGGGACGTGGTCCCCGGCCCACGGGGGTGCTCCCGATTGGAGGAGGACGAGGGAGACGAGGTAAGTCCGGTTCCGGAGTCGGGCTTCCGGGAGGGTCCCCTCCCACCTGCCCACGGCGCCTCCCCTGATTCCCGCCTCGACTGGGAGTCGCCTGCTCCGAGGCCGTCCCGGACGCGCCGGATGCGAGATGAGCGGAGCCCTCCCTGGCGACCTGGGGGCGGTGGCCCAGGGCTGGCGGAGTCTCCCCTCGGCAATCGTGGATCCAACGGATGGGCGCTTTCCGTGTACCGGACGCCGTAATTAGAACGATAACGTCGGTGTCTGTTGAGCGCTCACTACGCGCAGAGCGCCGTTCTAAACTCCGGGGGAGATGCGGGTCGTCCCCTGTGAGGCTCCCGGTCTTCGTCCCCATTTTCCAGGTGAGGGAACTGAGGCCCAGAGAAGTGAAGCGACTCGCCCACGGTCCCCTGGCTGCTGGGACTCGAACCCAGGACCTCCGACTCCCCGGCCCAGGTTCTCGCCGCCAAGCCCCGCCGCCTCTCCGCCTTTCTGTGCTAAGCGCTGTACCAACGCGAGAGAGTCGGGAGATACGTTCCCTACCCGCGAGGAGCCTACGGGGCCGAAGCGGGGAGCAGCCCAGCCTGGCAGGTAGAGCCCAGGACCAGGAGTCAGAAGGGCACGGGTTCCAGTCCCGCCTCCGCCGCTCATTCATTCATTCATTCATTCATTCAGTAGTATTTCTTGAGCACTTACTATGCGCAGAGCACCATACCGAGCTCTTGGAGTGGACAGATCGGCGGCGGCCGGGTGGCCCGGGGCGAGTCGCTTCACCTCTCGGGGCCTCAGTCGCCCCCGTCTGTAAAACGGGGATGAGGACCGGGGGCCCTGAGAGGGCCGGGGACCGTGTACGACCCCGGTAGAGCGCTCGGCGCGTGGTAGGCCCAGCGGATGCCACGGTCATCGTTATCTGAGGCCCATCAGCTCTGGCGCGAGGGGGGGGGCTCTCCGTCTGCCGAGCCGCGTCCTGAGGATCCTGTCGCGTCCGGCCCGCCGGGCCGCGGCCCGGCCTCCTGCCTCCCCGGAGGGGGCTCGCTGGTCATCCCGAGGGTCGAGGCACCCGGTCATGGCCGCGTAGGAAGAGGCTCCTCGCCACCTCCCTGGGGCTCGGTGAGGATAGAGTGAGATGGCTGACTGCTCCGGAGAAGACCCGACAGCACTCGGGGGCGACGGCATCCATTTCCGCCGGGACGGACGCGGATCCGTCGGGGCGGACGCGGTCCCGGCCCCAAGCAGGGCTAAGTCGGGGTCGGAGGGAGAACAATCCGCCCCCCATTTTACGGACGGGGAAGCTGGGGCCCCGGAGGTTAAGCCATCTGCCCGAGGCCTCGCGGCCAGCTGCCGGCGGAGCCAGGATCGGGCCCCGGGTCCACCGTCTCCTGGGCCCGGGCTCGACGCCGCTGGGCCACACCGCTTCCCCGCCGCTTCTTCATCTGGCCCCGACTGGATGCAGGGAGCTCACCGTCTCGGAGGGGGTAATCGGGAGAAGGAATGGATGGCGAGATCGATTGCGTGCCGACCCCGGGACCGGAGGGGCAGCGAGGTGCGATCCGGCGACCGGTGGCATTCGTCGAGTGCCGGGGAGGATGCTGTGCAGTGAATTCGATAGAGACCTTCCCCGCCTGCAGCGAGCCGATGGTCTAGAGGATGACGATCGGTAAGTCCTCGATTGGGGTATCGCGCCATCTCTTTCCCACGCTCCTTCGTCCCACCCGAAGGCCAGATTCCCCTTCTGGCTTCTTTCCCTGCCGACGGTTTCCCGTCTCCACGGCGGGCTGCGGCGGGACCTTGACCCTCCGAGACAGAGCATGTGGAACGATTTCACCATTTTGGATAAGAAGAAAAACGACGATGTTACTTAAGCGCTCCCCATGCGCCGACCCCCGTTTTAAGCGCCGGGGGAGATGCGTTGGCATCGGCCTGTCCCCCATGGGGCTCCCGGGCTCCGTCCCCATTTTCCGGACAAGGTCACCGAGGCCTGGAGTCGGGCGGCTGCTGAGCGGCGGAGCCGGGATGAGGACCCGCTACCCCCGCCTCCCGAGCCCGGGCTCTCTCCACCAAGCCACGCCGCTTCCCCCTCTGCGGGCCATGAGCCGGCCGGGGGCGGAGATCACGTCTGCAGGCTCCGTCCTGGCGGGCTCGCCCGAGCGCTCGGCACGGAGCGAGCGCTCGCCAGACGCCGCCGATCAATGGCCCAGACCTCGCCCTCTCACCATCCCGGAATCCCTACGGGGGATCGGTCGGTCAGCGGCATCCGCCAAGCACTTGCCGTCCACAGAGGACCGCGTCCGCGCCCGGAAGGGTATGGTACGGTGGACCCGGTAGAGGTCACCCGGCCCATGGGAGCCGATGGTCCGGAAGGGGAGGAGGACGTGGAAATGAATGGAGTCGGGGGGAAAGACGGGGTGTGAGGATGCGAGACCGGGGGGCGGAGTGTCGAATTTTTAGAGGATACGGATCCAGGCAATTAAGTGACAGAGAGGAGAGCGAGTAGAGGAAGCGAGGGCTTCATCGGGGAAGGCGTGTCAGAGGATCTTAAGGCGGCTTCGAAGGCGCGGAGGGGGGCGGCGGTCCGGCTCCTATAAGCGGGGAGGGAGCTCCGGGCCGGATGGAGGAGACGGGCGAGTGGCGAGACGAGATACGGCGAGCAGGTCAGCATTAGAGGAGTGGAGCTCAAAGCTTGGGTCGCAGCAGGAGATTGGAACGGTAAGGAAGGAAGCAGAAGCTGACGGAGTGCCCAAGTAGATCCCTCCAGACCGTAGGCTCGCCACGGGCAGGAACGCATGCGTCGCATCATCGTATCGCTCTCTCCCAAGCCCCGAGCCCGGAGCTCCACACACGCCAGGTGCTCGGCGAATCCAGCCTGCCGACTGCCGGCCATGGAGAGTTTCCGTCGGACGTGAGAGCGGGCGGGCGGGCGGCCCCGGGGGGGTCCCCCGGGGAGCCGGACGAGGCGGATCGAATGTCTTTTCGGGAAAGCGGATCCGCGTGGCAGAGTACGGCCCAGAGCGGGGAGAGGCGGGGGATGGAGGTAGATGCGGCTGTCAGGGTCGGATGGGATGAGCGGTCGCTTCGGGGCGGTGGACGTGGGGACGGAGAGCGGGACCGGATTCCGGAGATGTCATGGAGGCGGAACCGACGGCGTCTGGCCGGGGATTCCGTTCGGGGCTGACCGAGAGAGTCCGGTCGGGGCCAATGTCGAGGAGAAAGATGGGGGCTGGAGAGGTCGATTAGGGAATCGTCCCCGCAGAGGCGGGGGTTGAGGCCGTGGGAGCGGACGAGTCCTTCGAAGGGCTCCACGGAAAGCCGCCGGCCACGGCGTTGGGAAGGTCACAGGGAGGGCGGGGTTTGAGGGGGAAGACGAGGAGCTCCGTTTCGGACATCTGAAGTCGGAGGTTTCGGCGGGATGTGACACGAGACCGTGGAGGAGGAGGGGGAGCGGGGCCGGAGGCGCGGGTCTGGGAATCCGCCCATGGAGAGACGGCGGTTGAAGCCGCAGGAGCTGGCGGGGTCCCCCGGGGAGCGGGCGCGAGAGGGGGATGGGAGGGGACCCGCGTCTTGGCCCCGAGGGACCCCCGCGGTGAGGAGAGGGCGCAGGAGGGAGACGGATGAGGAGCGGCCGGAGAGAAAGGAGAAGAACCGGGAGAGGACAGCGGCGGCGAGGCCAGGGTCGGGTGACGTCTCCGGGAGAAGGAGGTGGTCGATGACGTCCGAGAGGTCGAGGCGGGCAGAACGGAGCCGAGGCCAACGGATGTGGGAAGGAGGAGGTCGCCAGGGTCCCCCGAGAGAGCCGTCGCGCCGGGGTGGAGGGGGCGGTAGCTGAGCGGGGATACCGAGGTCGCCCGTCTCCCTCGCGGACCCTGGATCACCCGCTCCTCGTCCCGACCGCCCAGGGGAACCGACCGGTTCGCCTCCCGACTCCCCCCATAGACTGCAAGCCGTGCGTGGCGTCTTGTACGCGGCGACCGCTCGACGGATCCCGCCGACAGATGGGAGTGGCGACTTCTTCCCTGCCCGCCTCCCCCCGCCCCCGGCTCCCGTCCGTTCCCTCCCAACGGGATCGCGGCGGCGAGGCTGAACCCCAAGACTGACTGGCGGGCCGGCCTTTCCGATCCCTCGTCCAGAAGAGAGGCTGGGCGTTTAAACTCCCCATTCGTTTCGCGTTTAACACGCAGGAAGGTTGCGCGTTCCCGGGGACCTCGTCCGTAGGCCGGAGGTCGTCTAAGAGACTATCGCTTAAATGGAGGGTTTTACGGCTGGGCTCCGTTGAGCCGCCGGCTGGGATAGAGAACATGGTGTGCTCTGTGGTCCCCCTTGGGCCGGACGAGAGAGCGTTAAATGCCGCCCGAGCCGTCAAGTGTCCCGGAGCCGGTGACCGGAGCCAGAGGGGCCACGGGCTCGAGGCCGGGTGGGATCCTGTTGACGTCCGCGCGTTGCCGGGTGTCCGCGAGACCCCCCGAACCACGGCGAGGATTGTCCTGGGGGGTCGCGCGGGCCGCGAAGCTGAAACGCGACTCGACCCCCTGCCCTCTGACCTCCTGGCCCCTCCGTGGCCTTCTGCCGAACGGCCCCGGGCCGGGGGGCGGGGGTCTCCCCATCCACGGGGTCTTACTGGAGAGGACCCCCGACCCAAACCGGGGCTCCCCGGGGGAAGCGGTGCAGCGGGAGCCCGGGAGTTGGAAGGGCGTGGCCTCTGATCCCGGCTCCGCCGCTCGTCCGCCACCACATGACCCCGGCCAGGTCGCCCGGCTCCTCCAGACCTCGGTTTCAAATGGGGGACCAAGGCCGCGAGCTCCGGCCGGAACGGGGACCGTTTCCCACCCGATGGGTTCTTGTCGGTGGCCGGCACTCGGCGAGCACTCGCCGGATACCGGGATCGCTCCCGTTGTCCTTCGGGGGGCCGAAGGCCGATCCGTTCTCGGCGCTTCTCCCCACCCCGGGGCCGGCATCCCGGTGACCCGGATGGATTTCCGGGGTCGGTGTGGCTTCGGGGCGCAGCCGACCGCCTCCGAGGAGTCTCGGCCCCTCCAGGCCTGTACCCTTGGCTCCATGGGATCGGACGCCAATCCGGAAATCCCGGCTCCGCCGCTCGTCGGCCGTGCAACCGTGGGCGAGTCGCTTTGCTTCTCTGTGCCTCGGTTACCTCACCTGTGAAATGGGGATTAAGACCGTGAGCCCCACGTGGGACGACCCAAGCGCCTAGAAGGGTGCTCTGCGCATAGCCAACGCTTGACGGATACCGACGTCATTATTATCGTTCGGCCCCGAAGGCTCTGGCGACGAAGGGAGTTGGGATTCCATTGAGTAGCCACGCCCGGCCCTCCGTCGCCCTCCCCGGATGCTTGTTCAGCGCTAATGATGATACCGCCGCTGCCGCCGGTCTCCGTTAAGCACTCACCGTGTCCGAGCAGCGTCCGAAGCGCCGGGGGAGATTCGGGGTCATCTGGCGGCCCCCGGGGGGCCCCCGGTCTTCATCCCCGCTTTCCAGACTAGGTCCCGGCAGCCCAGGGAAGTGAAGCGACCGGCCCAGAGCGGCATGGCTGACGGGCGGCGGAGGCATATGGGTTCGGACCCGGTCCCCGTCCCGCCCGGGGCCGGCGACAACGAGGCGACCGATTCCCGGAGGAGCGACGTGACTCATCCGCGGTCACCCGGAGGGAGAGCGGCGGAGCTGGCCTCTCTCCGCCCGCCAGGTCGCCCTCCGATCCCTCCCGGTCCCTGCCCCATCGCCCTGCCTGACGTGGCTCCCCCGCCCGAGACCCCTGGCCCCGTCTACCGGGGGGGGGAGGGTCCGCCCTGGCTCCCTCCGGCCGGGGAGCCGGCGGCCTCTCCCTGGGGAAGGAGGGAAGGGGCCGCCCCGGAATGGGCGGCGGAGGGTGAAGGCGACCGGACAGCGTCGAGCGGCAGGGCGGCGGTGGGAAGGCGTGAGCCACCGGCCGATCAAGCGCGTTCCTGGAGTCTGGCCGGGACGGGGAGGGGCGACGACGGCGGCCGGAAGGGGTGGCGGGATCCGGAGACAGGCGGTGCCGGGCTAGCGGAGTCCTGGGCGGGTCCGAGGGCCGAGGGGACGGGGTCGATGGATAGCGGGCGGCCAGGCCCGGGAGATGCTCGTCCCCGCCAAGGAGAGGTGGGGCGGCGGGCCCGGGACACGGGCGGGACGTCTCCGGAGAGATGATTGAGAAGGAGGGGGCAGACCGAGGCGGAAGGCGGGGAGGGCTGGCTTCCCGCCCTTGGCTTTTGGGGGTTCCTGGCGCCGACCTGAGCGGCTTTGGGCAGAAGCGCCAACCGTGACCATGATGATGATAACGTCGGTATCTGTCGAGCACTCGCCACTCGCGGGGCACTGTCCTAAGCGCCGGGGGAGCCCCTGGGAGGCTCCCAGTCTCCGTCCCTGTTTTCTGGATGAGGTCGCTGAGGCCTGGGGAGGCGAAGCGACTCACCTGCGGTCACCCGGCTGACAGGCGGCGGGGCCAGGGTCGGGACCCCTCACCTCCGACTCCTGAGCCCGGGCTCTCCCCACCGAGCCGCGCCACTTCCTTCTCGTCGGGTGAGTCCGGTGAGTGCTTCCCGTGTGTGGGGCGCTGTATTGAGTGCCCGGGAGAGCCCAGCGCGGCAGAGTCGGTGACCTCGAACCCCGCCCTCGACAAGCCTCCAGCCTCGGATCTCCGAGTGGCCTCCTCGTGGTTCCGCTCGGTGAGGCTGGGTCCCATCCTGCCGAGCGGATGGGATTTCCCGCCGTCTCCCAGCCTCACGGGCGGCGTAGAGGCAGCTCTCTGACTGAGCCGTCGACCGGCCCCATCGGGGAGCCAGCCTGCTCCTCCGGGCCCCGACCCGGTCGCCCGATCGTCCTCGCTCTAACGCCGCTTGGATTGGAACGCCAGCTCCGAAAGAATCCCCAGAATCCGATGACACGGATCGTATTTTTAGAGCCGCTAATGACCGGGGAGAGTGAAACGTGACTGATGCCAAAGATAGAATCGGCGACCATCTCCGCGATTTATCGCAAGAACGGCCCCAGTAGGTCGAAGGAGTTGAACGTCGCGAGAGCCCCGTCTCCCGCCCTGTTGCCCGTGACGCGCCAGGTGCAGGCGGCCGTCTCCGTGGTTGGACTCCGGGCCCGGGGGATCCGATGGGGCCAGGGCGGGAGTGGGAGCCGGGTGGGAGGGAGGGGCTGTCGCGCCCCCCTCCCTGTCCCGCCCCGTCCTCCCCCCGTTCCCGCCTCCCTCCCCCGGCCGGCCCTCGGATCCCCCCCCCGTCTGTCCCGGGTACGTCGCTGCTCCTCTTCCGCCCAGGCGCCTTCGCGGGGCGCGGGTAGATGAGAGGTGAAAGGCGACTGATGTTGGGCCACCGGGAGCGTGCAGGGTTCAGAGCGGAGCTGCCTCCCCGAGAGGCGCGGCCGGCGGCCGTCAGGGATGTCCCCGTGGGCGGTTGGGCTGGGGGCCTTCGGAGACGGAAGGGTCGGTCATCGTTACCCCCGTCAGCACAGTGCTCGTTAAGCGCTCACTACGGGCCAGGCTCTGGGAGAGACCTGGCCCGCGTGGGGCCCGCCGCCTCCATCCCCGTTCCCTGGCCGAGGTCGCCGAGGCCCCAAGAAGAGAAGCGACCGGGTTGGGGTCCCGCGGCGGACGAGAGGCGGGGCCGGGATCGGAACCCGTGACCTCCCAACTCCCAGGTCCGGCCTCCGTCCGCTCTGCTGGGCTGCCTCCATGGTCGCCGGCCGCGCCGGGCTCCCGGGCCGGCAGGGAGGTGGACGGCGAGACCGACAAGAGGTCGAAGATAAGTCAGCGCGCGGAGGTGATCTGGGGATGCGGGTCGGTGACCCGGGGTGGGCAGAGGGACGGACGGCGAGACTGATGAGAGGCGGGAGGAAAAAACGGCGCACGGGGGTGAGCGCGGAAGCGCGGAGGTGATCCGGGGATGCGGGTCGGTGGCCCGAGATGGGCGGAGCGGGGGGATTTAGTTTGACGGAGATGGGGCGAGAGAAAGCGGGTTGGGTACGGAGGCTGGACGGGGCGTGATGTCGTGATTTGGAGGGGGTGAGGGCATCAGAGGTTTCCATGAGAGATGGGGCCGTTCGCAGTCTCGCGGCAGGCGGGAGAGGAGGCCCGGGTCTGGCACCCTTTCTGACTCACCGTCCGCTCCCCTGGAGAACCCGTCGGTCCGGGAGGCAGACGGGACCCGTGTTCTGATCCTGGCCCCGCCCCTTCACGGTGATCACGATGTCGGTGCCCATTAAGTGCCCGCTATGTGCGGAGCGCTGTTCGGAGCGCCGGAGGTGGTCGTCGGGTTGTCCCACGCGCAGCTCACGGTTGATCCCCGTTTCATTGACGTGTCCGCCCCAGCGCTCAGAACAGAGCTCGGTGCATGGTGAGCGCTTGGCTAATACTATCATTATTGTTAACAAGCACTGATTGTGTGCCAAGGACCGTACTGGGCGCTTGCGGGGGAGCGTGACGGATACGATCCCTTCCTTCCCAGACCTTGCGATCCAACAGGCTCACGGCGCGGTCTCTCTGCAGCGGCGTGGCACGGCGGGCGGAGGCCGGGCCCGGGAGTCAGGGGGTCGCGGGTTCCGATGCTGCCCCTTGTCTGCCGGGCGACCTCGGACGAGTCGCCTCGCTTCCCTGGGCCTCGGTCGCCTCATCTGGAAAGCGGGGAGGGGGCAGAGTCCGCCTTCATCCGACGGGATCCCTCCTGCCTCCTCACCTCTGCCGAACTCGTCCTCTTCCCCTCTTTGAAGCCCTACTTGGGGCTCGCCTCCTCCGAGAGGCCTTCCCAGGCAGTGTGAGTGAAGGGCGTCGGCGTAAATAAATAGGATTGCAGATGTATGCGCGATGGAACGAGTCAACGGGAGTCGTCGTGAATGGGTAGAATCAAAGACGAGTCCCCGTGCGCTTAAGTGCCGCGGGGTGGGGCGGGGCATGGAGTGGAAGGAGGGTGACGGGGAAGGGAGAGCGGGGGGGGGGTGCTCAGTCTGGGAAGGCCTCCTGGAGGGGGTGAAGAGAGATCGGCGGACACGAGGAGGGAGGGTGTTCCAGGCCCAGGGGTCGATGGCGGGAAAGGGGAGAAGGAGGCCCGGAGGAGGAGGGGACAGGAGGCGACGGATGGCTCGGAAGCCGGGGGTGAGGAGTCGCGGTCCGACGGGGAGATCGCCGGGCCGGGGCCCGGGGGAGTCAGGGAGGATGCGCGGGAGGGAGAGGGAGACCGGCGCAGGCCGGAGCCCCCGTCGGAAAGCCGCCTCGGGGGGTGGGGAAGGGAGTGAGGGGAGGACCCTCTGACGGAACGGACGCGGCCGGGACTCTCCGCGTCCCGGAACCGACCAGATTCCTGCCTTCGGAGCGACTCGCCGGTGGAGAGGGTCGTGTTCTTGTTTTTAGCCCGAGGAATGTGTTATTTTCAATTTTTTTCTAATTGGTTTTTTTTTTATGAAATGGAATAATAAAAAACGGAGAACGCTGCACATTCTGTACTCTTAATTCTGTCCTTGAGCCATAAACGCCGCATTTAAAATACCAGAACCGTGTGTCTCACGGTTACTTAAAAAAGTATGGAATTAATAAGCGGTGGCCTAGTGGAGAGGGCCCGGGCCCGGGAGACGGGAGATGGCGGTTCTGGTCCCGGCGATGCCGGTTTCCTTGAAGAATAATGACGATAACGACGAGTACGGTATTTATTGAGCGCCAAGCACCATTCCGAGCGCCGGGGGGGATATGGGGCGATCGGGTCATCCCACCTGGAGCTCACGGTCTTCCTCCCCGTCTTCCGGAAGAGGGAACCGAGGCCCGGAGAAGTGAAGAGACCCATCCAGAGTCACGCGGCCGAGAAGCGTACCGTGCCCCACGCACGGTAAGCGCTCAGGAGAGACGACCGAGCGAGGGAACGAACGGATCCCCGCTCTCCCTCTCCCGGAGACTCCGACTAATCCGCCGATCATCTCGTACCTCGCCGCGGTGCTCGGCCCAGAGGAAGCGCGTCCCGATAATAATTAGTATCATCAGTTGGATTGTCGGCGATCGAGGCGGAGGGAGGGCGACGCTCGCATGACCGGACCCGCGAGGTGGCTGCGGGATCCGCGTGTGGACGTGCCAATCCTCCGGTTGTCTCGCGGAAGGATCGGTAGCGGTGATGACGATTATGACGATGACGACGACAGTGGCCTCTGTTGAGCGCGTCCTATGTGCCGAGCGCCATTCGGGATATGACGCGATCAGGTCGTCCCCCGCGGAGCTCCCGGTCTCCACCCCCATTTTCCAGATGAGGGAACCGAGGCCCAGAGGAGCGACCTGCCCGGAGTCCCATGGCTGCCGAGCGGCCGAGCCGGGATTCGAACCCGTGACCTCTGTCTCCCAAACCTGGGCTCTTGCCACCGCGCCACGCCGCTCCCTTGGCGATGGTGGAATTGGCCATGCTCTGCCTCCATGCCGAGTGCCGGACCTCGACGTGGGCTCGTGGCCTTACGCCATCGTCTCCCACCCTCCTGGGACTCCCCACCTCCCTCCCGGTGGCTTCAGGAGTGGATCCGCAGGGTTCGCTCAGTGAAAACAGGGAGGCGCTTGCCCGTCGCCGCCTTCCGCGCCGTGAGCGAGTCTCTGCCCTCAACTTTCCCCCATGCCGCCCGGCATGGGGAAGTTTGGATACCAACGTGGGTATCCGTGAAGCGCCCGCTACGGGCTGGGCACCTTTCTGAGCACCGGAGGAGATCCGGGGTCATCGGGTCATCCCCTGGGGGAGCTCCTGGTCTTCACACCATTTTCCAGACGAGGGAACCGAGACCCAGAGAAGCAAAGCAACAGGTTCGGGGGCAGAGCCGGGATTCGAACCCGTGAGCTCGCACTCCGGGTCTGGGCTCTCACCGCTGAGCTGTGCCGCCCCTCCGCTTGACCCTCCCTCCCGGATCCGAGACCGGCGGAGGACCGGAGACTCCCCGGCCGCTGTCCTGAGGCCGAGGTGGGCGCGAGCGAATCGGGTCGGACCTGGCCCCTGGCCCGCCTGGGGCCCCCAGTCCTCATCCCCCTTTCCCGGACGAAGTGACTGAGGCGCGGGGAAATGGAGGGCCCTGCCCGGGATCGGAACCCATGACCTTCTGGCTCCTGGGGCCCCCGCTCTCTATCACGCTACTGTTTCCCCCCCCCGACTCATAACATCAGCATGGCTCGGTGAAAAAGAGCCTAGGCTCGGGGGTCAGAGGTCACGGGTTCAAATCCCAGCTCTGCCACTCGTCAGCTGGGCGGCTGTGGGCGAGTCACTTCGCTTCTATGTGCCTCAGTTCCTTCATCTGGAAAATGGGGATTAAGACCGTGAGCCCCACGTGGGCCGACCCGATTGCCCCGTGTACCCCAGCACTTAGAACGGCGCTCTGCACATAGTAAGCGCTTAACAGATACCGACGTTATCATCATCCTCCTCTCCCCCGGCTGGATCGGAAGCCTCCGGGGAGCGGGGACCGCGGCTACTGAGCCCGGTGACTTCCGCGAATCTCTACGGGTCGTCGGCCGGGATGCGGGAGGACCCGGTGGGGGCCGGGGAGGGTCGTCGCTCGGGAGGGAGATGGGCCGGGCCCGGGCCGGGAGGTCGGAGGTAGACCCCCCGACCTTTCCGGGTAGAGCTGCTCAGTGACGCTTAACGCCGATGAGTATCGGCGACAATGGTGAATCCCGGCATCGGTCAGGCTCTCGCTGTACGCGAGCGCCAGGGTACATGCCCGCCGACGGGGCCTGCCCCGCATGGGGCTCGCAGTCTCAATCCCCATTTTACAGACGAGGCGACCGAGGCCCGGGCCGGCGAAGCTGCCGGCCTGAGGTCCCGCCGCGGACGGGCGGCGGGGCCGGGATCGGAACCTGCGTCCTCCCGGTGGCCGGCGTCTCCGCCCGCTCTCGGCCTTCGACCAGGGCCCGGGGCCGGGAGTCGCCTTGGCCCGGAGCGACAGACTCCCGTTCGGAGACGCGGGATCAGAACGGAGGGAGGGCCCGGGCCCCTCGGGAGCGGAGCTGTTCATTCATTCGTTGGTTCGATAGTATCCGTTGAGCGCTTACTATGCACGGAATGCTGTACCGAGCGCTCGGAATGGACACAACGGCAATGGATAGAGACGGCCCCTGCCCATCGACGGGCTTGCGGTCTAATCGGGGGAGCTGCCCAGCTGGGGAACGTTCGACTGCCCCGGCGGGACGATCGCCCTGCCTCAGAGGGTCTGGGTGACCTCGGGCGAGTCGCAGAACTCCTCGGTGCCTTGGTTTCCGTGTCCGTAAGGTGGGGATTCGCTCCCCGGTCTCCCTCCCATGTAGACCTCCGGTTCTCCACGATCCCCCGGGACCTCCGGTGACGGCCCGGCTGCCTCCGTGGCGTCCTTACCGCCGTGGCTCGGTGCCGAGAGGCCAGGCTCGGGAGTCCGAGGTGTTGGGTCCCGATCCCAGCTCCGCTGCTCGTCTACCGGGTGACCTCGGGCGGGTCGCTTCGCTTCTCTGTGCCTCAGTTCCCTCATCTGTAAAATGGGGACGAAGACCGGGAGCCTCAGGTGAGATGGCCTCATCGTCCCGTATACCCTGGCGCTTAGAATGGTGCTCTGCGCGTAGTAAGAGCTTAACGGATACTGACGTCGTCGTCATCATCGTCGGAGTTTAGTACAGTCCTCGGCATCTGACGAGCGTCACGCACGACCTCTGTCATTCTTGCCGGCCTTCTCCGGCCTCGGCGTCTTCACCCGCGCAGCAGGGCACGACGCGCTCGTCTTTTTGACTGACGCGGCTCGGTGGAAAGAGCGGGAGCCCGGGAGTCAGCGGTCGTGGGTTCCAATCCCGGCCCCGTCACTCATCGGCTCCGGGACTTCGGGCAAGGCGCTTCGCTTCTCTGGGCCTCGGTTCCCTCGTCTGGAAACTGGGGTTTAAGACCCGTGAGCCCCACGGGGGACGGCCCGATCGCCTCATTCCCACTCCGGGAACGGTGCTCGGTGCGTAGCGGGCGCTCAACCGATGCCATTGTTATGATCGGGAGCCCCACAGGGGGCGGGGGGCGGATGCGGGACGGTGGATCCTCTCCGCAGCTCTCAATCCCGGGGCGGGAGGGAGGGACGCCGACCCCGTCTGGAGGCACCGACGGGGATGGCGATGATGATGATGATAACATTGGGATCCGTTAAGCACTCACTATGTGCCGAGCGCCGTTCTGTGCGCCGGGGGGGATCCAGTGTCGTTGGGTCGTCCCACATGAGGCTCCCGGTCTTCGTCCCCGGTTTCCAGATGCGGTCGCTCAGGCCCAGAGAAGCGAAACGACCGGCCCCTGGTCGGCGGAGCTGGAATTCGAACCCGTGACCTCCGCCTCCCGAGCCCGGGCTCCTGCCGCCGCGCCGCGCCACTCCCCATCCGTCCCGACTCCAGTGGTCCGCGGATTAGGGGAGATGGAGGCGGGATTGGGATTCCCCCCACGTTGCCTCATCCCAGCCCCCCAGCTCCCGGGTTTGGATCCCGGCACAGCCGCCAGTCAGCCATGTGACCCGGGGCGAGTCGCTTCCCTTCTCTGGGCCCCGGTGACCTTGGCCGTTAAACGGGGACGAAGACCAGGAGCCCCACGGGGGATGGCCCAATCACCTCGTATCCCCTCCCGGTGCTCGGGAGGTGCTTGGCACGTAGCGAGCGCCTGCCGGATCCTTGATTCTATTTATTTTTGATTCTGTTTATCTGCTGTCGTTTTAATGAGATGTTCATCCCCTTAATTCCGTTCATGGCCATCGTTCCCGTCCATCTGTCTCCCCCGATCGGACCGTGAGCCTGTCATAGGGCGGGGACCTTCTCTATCTGTTACCCATCTTCCCTTTCCGAGTGCTTGTTCTGGTGGTCCGCACGTAGTAAGCGCTCAATAAACACTATCGAACGAGTGAATCCCACCGTCGTCATCACCGTTGGCATCTGGTCCCCCGATGGAGCGTAGGCCCTCCAGTCCTCCGGGACCCATCTCCGCCGGCTCCCCCCCTCCCCGGAGCTGGCGGATCGGAGGGAAGACCCCGATTCGTGCCGGGACGTCTCCCGGCTCGCTGAACGCTGTTTTCCTGCTGGGTCAGTCCTTCCGAGATTGTTCTCTGCAAAATCGACGGGCGGACAGCTGGATGAAAGAAAGCATAAAATGGGCAAACTTAAACAGTGCAACTGCGGAGCCGAAGGCCTGACGGAAAGACAGTTTTGCCCCTTTTGTGTTTATCGCAGGACCATATTTGAATAAATATTCTGATATCTCGACGCACCACGGGATCGGTATTTATCCGTGGGTCTGTCGGGAGTAAATAGCCCCGGGGATACATTCCCGCCGGCGGTCAGAGAGGCTCGCCTGCTGGCACGGGCCCCAGCCAGGCCCGGCGCCGCGGGGACGGAGGGTGGGCGTCCGCCGGCGAGGTGCTGGGCGGGGAGCCCCTGGGGCCGGCCAACGGGAAGGCGGGGAGAGACGCGTCTCCCGCCGGTGGCTGGGTCCCGGCCCCCTGAGCCTGAGCCCCGGTGCGGATCCGCGGCGTCAAGGTCGTCCCCTGGGGGGCTCCCGGTCCTCGTCCCCCTTCGCGGCTGGGCTGGAATCGGAGCCCACGACCTCTGACTCCCGAGCCCGGGCTCTCACCGTTGAGCTTGACACCGTTGACAGGCTTACCATCTGCCGGGCGCCGTTGGAAGCTCCGGGGCCCCACCCGGTGCTCACGCTCTCGATCCCCGTTTTCCAGACGAGGGCACCGAGGCCCAGAGAAGGGGAGCGACTTGGCCGGGGGCCCACGGCGGAGCTGGGATCAGAACCTGTGACCTTTCAGCTCCTGGGTCCGGGCTCCGTCACCCGCCCGGGCTGGGACCGAGGCAGTCCGACGCCGCGGACGCTCTCCTCCCTCATCGCGTTGCTCTCGGCGGTGTGAGTTCTTGGGTCTGCGGCTCCTTAAAAATAATAATGCCATCAGCGTGCATTAAGCGCCTCCAGCGTGCCGAGCGCCGTCCTAAGCACCGGGGGGAATCCGGGGTCATCGGGTCGGCCCCTGTGGGGCTCCCGGTCTTCATCCCCATCTTTCAGGTGAGGTCACCGAGGCCCAAAGGAGGGAAGCGACTCGCCTCCACTCCCCCAGCTGCTGGGCGGCGGAGCGGGGATTTGAACCCGTGACTTCCGACTCCCCAGCCCGGGCCCTCAACGCTGAGCCGACTCCCCGCTGGCCGTCTGGGACTCCTCTGCGGGGCGACTCGGGCCTGAGGGAAGGGGGCGGGCCCAGTTTCGAAGGGTCTGGCCCAGGTGTTGAATTGGCCGGCATCTTGCCCGCTCACCGGGCTATCCCCGTTTTCTGCCGCCTCGACCAGCCCCATTGGGCCGTCGACGGTCAACCGTGTCGAGTGCCGACTGGGGGCAGGGTGCTGAACTCGACTCTTGGGAGAGGTCGGTCATTCCGTGGTATCTATTGAGCACTTACTACGTACGGGGTGCCGGACCAAACGCTTGGAGAGGACGGCTCGGCCACAGAGAGACCTCCCCTGCCCACATCAGGCTCCTGGGCCAGAGGCGAGTCCGGAGGGGTTAGCGATCGACTGATAAACTGTCCATATCTAGCGCTCGCCATGGGCAGAACGCTGCTCCGAGCACCCGGGAGATCTGCGACGGGGAGGAGAACGGGCGATCAGTTACAGAAGGGCGTCGGGGAGGTCAAGGGAGAGAAGCCAAGGAAGGGGAGATGGGTACCAGATTGGCAGCCTATTAACGAATGATAAGAATGATAATAATAATAGTGGCATCTGTTAAGCGCTCACTTCGGCTGATCGTTTCAGACCCAACTCCTTTCTGCCGGTTCTCCGGCAAGGCCCCGGCCCCAGAGTGCGTGTGGATCGGATCCGAGGCCCCGTCGTCCGGCTGAGGTGGAGAACGTGGGCATGGGAGCCAGAAGACCTGGGTCCCGATTGCAGCTCCGCCTGCCTTGCGACCCCGGGCGAGCCGCTCCGTTTCCCCGGGCCTCAGCTTCCTCGTCTTCAAAACAGGAATCGGGTACCTCGTTCTCCCTCCCACTCTGAGCTCCGTACGGGAGAGGATCAGCCCGTATCCACCCCGACGCTTAGGACCGGGTCTGGGGCGAGGCAGTACTATATGGCGGACGTGTCCGGGGGCCCCCGTGAGGAGCTCGGGGTTTAGGGAAGACAGGCGTCAAAGTAAATCGCGGATGTGGACGTAAGTATCGTGGGACCGAGAGTGGGGTGAATAACGGGGACTTAAAGGGGACAGATCCCGGCATACACATGAGCGGGAAGGGGAGATCTCCCGGGCTCAGAGCCCGTTCTTGGGCAGGGATAGTCTCCGCCCATGGCCGAATCAGAATTTGCGGGAGCTTGGCGTGGAGCTCTGCCCACAGTGAGTGCTCAACGGGTACGATGGAATGAGTGTGATGAGGACCGAGCAGGGAAGGCTTCTCAGAGGCGTGATCTTAGGAGGGCTCTGGAGGCGGGGAGCGCGGTGATCCGTAGGCCTTGGAAGGGGAGGGAGTCGATAATGATGGCGTCGGCTCGGTCCTCCTGGTGTGCCAGCAATCGTACCAAGTGCCGGGGCGGAGCCGAGCGGGTCGGGTCGGACGCGGTCCCCGTCCCCCGCGGCGCTCACGGTCCCGATACCCGTTTTCCCGACGGAGGGGACCCGTGGAAGCGGGTCGACTCCCCCAAGACCCCGCGGCGGAGCCGGGATCGGAACCCGGGACCTTCCGACGCCCGGGCCCGGGCTCCGGCTGCTCCGCCAGGTCCGGGCCAGAGCGGGGAAGCGGGTGAGCTGTCGTCGGCGGGATGGTAGGGAAACACCTGATGTCTATCGCGGTAATTCAAGGCACCGTTTGCCCTGCCCTGGCCCGGCCCGTTAATGTCGGTATTCGTTAAGCGCTTACTATGCGCGGAGCAATGTTCTAAGCGCTGGGGGAGACACAGAATCAGGTCATCCCACATGGGGCTCACAGTCTTCATCCCCATTTTCCAGATGAGGCGACTGAGCCCCAGAGAAGTGAAGCGACTAGCCCACAGTCACACAGCTGACGAGCGGCAGAGCTGGGATTCATTCATTCATTCATTCAATAGTATTTATTGAGCGCTTACTATATGCAGAGCACTGTACTAAGCGCTTGGGATGAACAAGTCGGCAACAGATAGAGACAGTCCCTGCCGTTTGACGGGCTTACAGTCTAATCGGGGGAGACGGACAGACAAGAACAATGGCAATAAATAGAGTCAAGGGGAAGAACATCTCGTAAAAACAATGACAACTAAATAGAATCAAGGTGATGTACAATTCATTAACAAAATAAATAGGGTAATGGAAATATATACAGTTGAGTGGACGAGTACAGTGCTGTGGGGATGGGAAGGGAGAGGTGGAGGAGCAGAAGGAAAAAGGGAAAAAGAGGGTTTAGCTGCGGAGAGGTAAAGGGGGGATGGCAGAGGGAGTAGAGGGAGAAGAGGAGCTCAGTCTGGGAACGCCTCTTGGAGGAGGTGAGTTTTAAGTAGGGTTTTAAAGAGGGGAAGAGAATCAGTTTGGCGGAGGTGAGGAGGGAGGGCGTTCCAGGACCGCGGGAGGACGTTGCCCAGGGGTCGACAGTGGGATAGGCGAGACCGAGGGACGGTGAGGAGGTGGGCGGCAGAGGAGCGGAGCATGCGGGGTGGGTGGTAGAAAGAGAGAAGGGAGGAGAAGTAGGAAGGGGCAAGGTGATGTAGAGCCTTGAAGCCTAGAGTGAGGAGTTTTTGTTTGGAGCGGAGGTTGATAGGCAACCACTGGAGTTGTTTAAGAAGGGGAGTGACATGCCCAGATCGTTTCTGCAGAAAGATGAGCCAGGCAGCAGAGTGAAGAATAGACTGGAGCGGGGCGAGAGAGGAAGGGAGATCAGAGAGAAGGCTGAAACAGTAGTCTAGCCGGGATATAACGAGAGCCTGTAGCAGTAAGGTAGCCGTTTGGGTGGAGAGGAAAGGGCGGATCTTGGCGATATTGTAGAGGTGAAACCGGCAGGTCTTGGTAATGGATAGGATGTGTAGCGTGAACGAGAGAGACGAGTCAAGGATGACACCGAGATTGCGGGCCTGAGAGACGGGAAGGATGATCGTGCCATCCACGGTGATAGAGAAGTCTGGGAGAGGACCGGGTTTGGGAGGGAAGATGAAAACCCAAGTCCTCTGACTCCAAAGCCCAGGCTCTTTCCACTGGGCCACGCTGCTTCTCCCTTCATCCACCGCCTCGGAGCCCGGCCCCAGCGGGTACATGGGTGGCCGGGCACGAGAGGGTCCCCGAGCCATGTCTCCCATGCTGTCATCGGCGCCCCTTGGTGGGACCTCGGCCTCCCGGGCGGAGGCCGCCGGCGGGGCTGGTCCCGAGTCTTCGAGAGAGCCAGAAGTTATCCAAAATGGATAAGTTGGCGGCCAGATTAGGGTCCGTCTTCCCCTCCCAGGCTGATAAGCGGAGATCTCGGTGGGGGAATCCAGTCTTGTCCGCTCCCCGCCCGCTGTGGGCAGGAGGAGGGTCTTGGCTCGGAGGCGGAGGCCGGGTGGTGCCGCCTGCTCGAATTCTCTCCTCCAGGGGTCAGTTAAGCCCCCGTCCCATGGCCGGCGCCATTCCGAGCAGCGGGTGGGGACCTGGTGATGGAGCCCCGCGCAGTCCTGTCTCGCGAGGGGCTCGCGGGCCAGCTAGCGGGGAGAATGGGCGTGGACTCTTCCCGCGGCAGCCGCGGAGACAGAGGCGCGGGGGAGTCGGTCGACTCCCCCGAGGTCGCCTGGCCGGCGGGCGGCAAAGCCAGAATCGGAACCCGGATCCTCCGGAAACGGGCCCCCACTCTCCCCGCCAGTCTCTGGGGCCTCAGCTCCAATCCGCCTTTCTGGCCACCAGAATTGACGGTATCCGTGTCAGTCCCTTTTTCCCTTCCTCCCTCCCCCTACAGATGGTCCGACATCTGTCGGTGTTTAGCGTCCGGTATTCGACCCGGTATTTGTTGAGGGGCGACTCGGCGATGAGCATTGTACAGACCCCTCTGTTGGGCCTCAGTCTCCTTGTCTGCGGGATGGAGGTGTCCGCCCTTGGTCTCAGATGGCGAGGTCCGCGTCGGGTGCAGACTGTGGCCGCCCCGACTCCGCCGTGTCTTCCCCCTCCTCTGGCGCATAGGAAGCGCTGAACCGACCCCACAAAATGACTCTTATTAATTTTGCCCTCGGGGTTGTCCTCTCTGACCCCTCCTCTCTTTCTCCATCCCTTCGCCGACCCCCGCTTCTCCAACGCCAGCGCTCGGTATGGTCCCCCCGCACGTGGTCTCGTCTCGCCTCGCGCCGTCGCGTCGGCTCCGCCCCGGTGCGCCGCCACAGACGCGTCTCTCCCGGGACGCCCCCCACTCTCCACCTGCAGTCGTTCTGTTGGCGGATCCGGATGTCTTCTTGGGAAAATCCGGAAAGGGTGGAACGGGGCCTCCCTCCACGCGGTGAGCGCCCGTCTCCGCCCTCTGCCCTCTCCTGGACCGCCGCCGGCCGGCGCGGGTGACTTCTGGCTGGCGGAGCGGGACGGACCGGCCTCCACCCGACCCTCCCTCCCAGAGTCAGGACCAGGAGAGGACCGGAGGCTCTCCGGGTGCGACCCCGAGAGGGGCTGACCGCGGCGAGCGCTTGATAAATCCAATGGAACGGGTGGCCGTACCTCGGTCTCTCCTCTCTGCCCCGCTGACCTCTCGCCCGCATCCTCCCTCTAGCCGGGACTGCCCACCCTCTTCGCGGCGGACGGTTGCTCTCCCCACTTCGGAGCCTTATTCGAGATCCATCTTCTCCGAGACGCCTTCTCTGACTAAATCCTCTTTTCCCGCTCCCTCCCAGGTGGCCCTGACTCACCCCCTGTAGTCACTCCCCTCCCCCACCGGCCCCTCGGCGTTTACGTTCAAATCCGAGATTTCCTCGTCCGCGTGTTGTCCGTCTCCCCCTCTGGACCGTAAGCTCCTGTGGGTGGGGGACCGTGTCTTTCGGGGTGTTGTGTTGGGGTTCTGCGATGGTGCAATGGACAATGAGCAATCATGACTCCAGGTCTGTGTATCTCCGGAGGGAGAGGTAGTAATGACGGATCGGGAGGGAGGACGGTTGTCGGTTATGTCGGGGCCGCTTTCCACGCTTTTTTTCCCACCCCGTTTTCTGGGTCCCCCTGCCACTGTGAGAGAGAGGGTGGCCACCAGCGGCTTTGGCGGCGAGCGTGTCTTCTCCTTTGACGTCAGCTCCTCACCTGGGCTCCGTTCCTCGAATCCTGACCTTCTTGACTTCGCTTCTCTGGACCTCAGTTACCTCATCTGGAAAATGGGGATGAAGACCGGGAGCCCCACGTGGGATGACCCGATGACCTTGTATCTATCCCAGCTGTCAGAACAGCGCTTGACAGAGTAAGCACTTAACAAATACCATCATTATCATTATTCTCACCGCACCTCCATCTCGTCCCTCTCGCCACTGACCTCCTGCCTCCATCCTACCTCTGGCCGGGAACACCCTCCCTCCTCAATAATAATGACGATATCCGCATATGTATTTGTATCTACAACTGCATATATTTCTATATATTTGGAAGCAGCGTGGCTCAGTGGAAAGAGCTCGGGCTTGGGAGTCAGAGGTCATGGGTTCGAATCCCAGCTCTGCCACTCGTCAGCTATGTGACCGTGGGCGAGTCTCTTCATTTCTTTGTGCCTCAGTTACCTCATCTGGAAAATGGGGATTAACCATGAGCCTCACGTGGGATGACCTGTTACCCTGTATTTCCCCCGGCGCTTAGAACGGTGCTCTGCACGTAGTGAGCGCTTGACAAATAGCAACATTATTACTATTATTTGCGTACAGATGTATTTGTCTATATTTTTATTACCCTATTTATCTCATCAATGAAGGGTCCATCCCCTCGATTCTATTGACCGCGATAATGTTGTCCGGCCATCTCCCCCAATTCGACCGCGAGCCCGTCATTGGGCAGAGATCGCCTCTATCTGTTGCCGGATTGTCCATTCCAAGCGGTCGGTACGGCGCTCTGCACATAGTAAGCACTCGATAAATACTCTTGAATAAATAAATATCTGTTAAGCGCTTACAACGTGCCAGGCACCGTTCTCGGCGCCGGGAGAGATGCGGGGACATCAGGCCGTCCCCCCCGGGGCTCCCGGTCTCCATCCCCGTTCTCTGGATGAGGTCGCCGAGGCCCAGAAAAGTGAAGCGACTGGCCCAAAGTCACACGGCGGGCAAGCGGCGGA
The DNA here is from genome assembly GCF_004115215.2 of Ornithorhynchus anatinus. NCBI lineage: Eukaryota > Metazoa > Chordata > Mammalia > Monotremata > Ornithorhynchidae > Ornithorhynchus > Ornithorhynchus anatinus. Next base: position 8,279 of record NW_024396701.1, on the reverse strand, counting down.
GCCGGGATTAGAACCCATGACCTCGGACTCCCCGTGCATCGAGCCGTGCCGCTTCTCAGACAGAGCCTATCGGGCAGATGATTGGCCTCCCCGCTTCGAGGCCTTATCAGGGGCCCATCTCCTCCGGGAAGCCTTCCCCGACCGAGTCCGTCCTCCTTCTGGACCCCACGGCACAGACATATATATCTGTCATTTCTGTATCTATCCACCTATTTATCTCTACGGATGTCCGTCTCCCCCTCTAGGCTGTTAGCTCGACGGGGACTGGGATCTTATCCGTCTCTCATTATGTCGTGCCCTCCCAGACGCTCACCCAGGCGCTCCGTGCATGGGAAACGCCCCATAAGTATGACCGGATGAATGAGGGGCCCCAGAGCAGAGTTTAGGAAAAGGAAAGAGGTCCAGAGTGTCCAAGGGCCTCGGCGAAGAACGGCGGAGGAAGGCAGGCTGGAAGAGCTCGGGCCCGATTGGCTCCGTCCCTTCATTGCTGCCCACTTGGGAATCTTCCTGGACCGGTGGGATGGAGAGTCCAGATCCGATGAACCAATATGGCAGGGGGAGGAGAGCGTTGGTTCAATAGTATTTACTGAGCGCTCACTATGGGTGGAGCGCTGTACCGAGCACTCGAAATGAACAGATCGGTAACAGATAGAGATGGTCCCTGCCCTTTGACGGGCTCACGGTTTGATCGTGTACCCCTGAAGCCCTTACGTACGTATCCGGGATTCATTTTAACGTCTCCCCTCCTCGACTCTCGGCACCTTGTGGACGGGGAGCACGTCTCCCAAGTCCATTGCGCCACAGCCTCCTGGACCTGTCGGCACAGTGCGCCGCATGTGGTCAGGGGTCCGCGAACGCCACCTCCCGCTGGATTCCTCCGCGGGCGAGCCGGCGTGGGGGTGCGTGTTCGACAGCGGAGGCGGGTTGGGTGGATCCGCCAGACGGCCCGGCCCAGAGCCGTTGGTCGCGGGGTTCCGGCGTGTAGATTCAATGTTGATTTTTCCGAGGCGATATTTTGAATGTTAAATAAATGTTTACGTTAAACATCTGACTTGGGAGGGCGACCCGTTCGGTTCCAGGCAACTCCGTCAGGAATGGCAAAGTCACGCCGGGAGATCAGATGGGGCCGGAAAGGCCCAGCCTGCAGACAGAGGAAAGTCCGGGAGAAGGTGGAGAAGGCCTCGGGGGTGGCCGGCTTGCAGAGATCATGGCCACCGGACGTCCGCCCCTCCCCCCTCTTGCGGCCCAGGTCCGAGCGCACCGGGTCGGGTTGGCTCACGGCTTTGGTCCCAGCGTGGCGGCTGGTCACGGGTCCGATTCCGGTCCCTTCGCTTCTCTGCGCCTCCCCGACCTCGTCCGGACGACGGGGATCGAGACCGGGAGCCCCACGTGGGACGGGTACCGTGTCCAAACCCGGTCGGCTCGTATCCATCCCAGCGCTTAGAACCGCGCTTAGCTCGGCGGTGGTGGCGTCCTCATCGGCGTCACGATGGTGGCAAATCTCAGTCGGAGGGAGAACGAGAATCAAATCCCCGATTTGCAGGGGAGGAAACTGCGGCCCGGGGAAGTTAAACGACTTGCCCGAGGTTGCGGAGCAATCGGCAGGGGAGATGACGGGCTCTGTACGGCGTGGCTTGGTGGGTGGAGCCCGGCTGGGGAGTCGGAAGGTCACGCGTTCTATTGCCGGCTCCGCTGAGCGATCCCGGGCGAGTTGCCCCACTCCTCCGGGCCTCACCAAGATCCGCCCTTTCCTCTCCACCCAAACGGCTACCTTACTGCTACAGGCTCTCGTTATATCCCGGCTAGACTACTGTGTCAGCCTTCTTTCTGACCCCCCTTCCTCCTCTCTCACCCCACTCCAGTCTATTCTTCACTCCGCTGCCCGGCTCATCTTCCTGCAGAAACGATCTGGGCGTGTCACTCCCCTTCTTAAACAACTCCAGTGGTTGCCTATCAACCTCCGCTCCAAACAGAAACTCCTCACTCTAGGCTTCGAGGCTCTACATCACCTTGCCCCTTCCTACCTCTCCTCCCTTCTCTCTTTCTACTGCCCACCCCGCACGCTCCGCTCCTCCGCTGCTCACCTCCTCACTGTCCCTCGGTCTCGCCTATCCTGCCGTCGAACCCAGGCCACATCCTCCCGCGGTCCTGGAACGCCCTCCCTCCTCACCTCCGCCAAACTGATTCTCTTCCCCTCTTCAAAACCCTACTTGGGACTCACCTCCTCCAAGAGGCCTTCCCAGACTGAGCTCCCCTTCTCCCTCTACTCCCTCTACCATCCCCCCTTCACCTCTCCGCCCGGAGCCTTGGAGCCATTACCACGTGGGCCCGGGATCTCTGCTCCCCTGAGGCGCAGCCTTGGCCCGCCCGGCCCCGATTCCCGACAAGCCCCCCTTCGCCTGCCGCTCGCTGACTCATCTGCGCTTCCTCCGCCTCCATCAGGGAGCTGAGCCTCGAACCGCCCGGACCCGCGCCCGCCTCAGCCTTTCGCAACCTGGACCTCCGCACCCCCGCTCGGGAACTCCGACACTAAGGATCTTCGCCCCCACAAACCCCCAGCCACCAGCTCCCAGTCCACCCCCCCCGGCTCGGGCCCGGGGACATTGTGCTCCCCTTCTCGATCCTGGGGACATTGTGCTCCCCTTCTCGGCCCCAAGGACATTGTGTCCTCGGGGGACATTGTGTCCCCCTGCTCGGGCCCGGGGACATTGTGCTCCCCAACCGCTCCCCCACTCCGCCCGAGGCGGCCATTTTAGGAAGCCCCCACTCTGCCTGAGGCGGCCATTTTGGGAAGGCCTCACTCCCTCTTCCCCCTTGAGGTGATTCATCTCCCCCGCCCCGGGCGACGACGTCCTTGTTCTCACCATGTTACCTTACCTTAGCCGCCGCCTACGGCCGCCACCCACCCCAGACAACTTCAGGGCCCCCCCGCCTCCACAGGGTTATTTGGTCATGAGCTCTGGGACTCTCTCGGCCGCTGGCCGCTTGACTTTCAGTCTGATCGGGTAGGGTCGGCTCGTCCCCCGACCCTGGTCATCGCCTGCTTATTAACGCTATTGTAGTGTGCCTTACTGTACCATGTTGCTATATTAGCGATCTCGCTTGTTATTGTTTATTGTCGTCAGACTTTGACTTTGATCAGGTCGTCCCTTAATCGAGTCTACCCCCGACCCTGGTCATCGCCCCTTTTATTAACACGACTATATTGTATCATACTGTATCATGTTGCTGTATTAGCACTACCGTATTGTATCATACTGTATCATGTTGCTATATTACCGATTTCGTTTATTACTGTTTATTGTTGTCAGTGCTGCCACCCACCTCTCTGGCCTCGCCATGTCCCTCCTCCCCCCCCCCCGCCCCTTCCTATCCTCCCCTTCCCCTTCCCCTCTCTCGCTCAGCTCTTTCCCGCTCTCTCCTCTGTCTCCTCCCCCCCTCCCCTCTCCCGCCCTAGAACCCCACTTTACCAGCGCTACCCCTCTTCCCCCTCCCCCTACTCTTCCCCCCACCAAACCCCCTCTTCACCCCCTCCCCCCTTCTCTCTTCCCCACCCATGCCCCATCCCAGTCCTCTTGTCCCACCGCTACCCCTCATCCCCCTCTCCCCGTCCAGGGCCCCGACACCTCCTTCCCATCCAAACCCTCCCCTCCTCCCCTTCCCCCCTCCCCCCCTTGCACCCACAGCTACTTTCAAGTGTGGCCTTTGGAACCCCCACTCTATTACAGGTAAGCTACCTTTCATCCATGACCTTTTCCTCTCTCGCTCTCTCCTCCTCCTCGCCCTTTCGGAAACGTGGCTCTCTCCCGAAGACACGGTCTCCCCCGCCGCTCTCTCCAGCGGAGGCCTCTCCTTCTCCCACTCCCCCAGACTCACCGGTAAGGGAGGAGGCGTCGGCTTCCTCCTCTTGCCCCGTTGCCGCTTCCGCACTATCCCTCCTCCCCCCCCCCCTCCTTCAAAGCCCAGATCATTCGCCTCTACCACCCCTTCCAGTTACTTGTCGCTGTCATCTACCGCCCTCCCGGTCCCACCTCCGACTTCTTCAACCACCTTGACCCCTTTCTCACCTTCCTTCTCTCCTTCTCTCTGCCCACTCTGATCCTTGGAGACTTCAACATCCATACGGATGTACCCGACGACTCCTCTGCCGCCCGCCTGCTATCCCTCCTCGACTCTGCCGACCTCCTCCTCCACCATACCGCTCCCACTCACCGACTCGGTCACACCCTCGATCTCGTCATCTCCTACCGCTGCACTATCTCCTCCCTCACCAACTCTGAAATCCCTCTCTCTGACCATAACCTTCTCACCTGCCTCATCTCTCACACTCCCTCCCCCTGCAAATCTTCGCTACTGCCCCACAGAGACCTCCGCTCTCTCGATCCCATCCGTCTTTCCAATAGCATCTCTCCTCACCTTGCTGCCCTGTCCTCTCTTCCCACTCTCGATGATCAGGTCTCCGCTCTCAACTCCACCCTCTCTACTCATCTCGACTCTCTCGCCCCCCTTTCCCTCCGCCGCTCTCGCTCCACTAACCCACAGCCCTGGATCACCTCCTCCGTCCACTCCTACGCTCCTAGGCTCGAGCTGCTGAGCGCTGCTGGCAAAAGTCCAAGCACCAAGCCGACCTCACACACTTCAAATTTATCCTTTCCTGCCTTAACTCTGCCCTCTCCTCCGCCAGGCAAAGCTTCTTCTCCTCCCTCATCGACACCCATGCCCGTCACCCCCGCCGATTGTTCCGGACCTTTAACTCTCTCCTCAGGCCCCCTGTTCCTCCCCCTCCCCTATCTCTCACCCCCAATGATCCGGCCACCTATTTCCTCACGAAAATCAACACGATCAGGTCTGAGATCCCCAAAGTTACCCCTCCGCCTCTCCCCTCCCCCCCACCGACCCCCTCCCCTACTTTCCCATCCTTCCCTGCAGTATCCTCAGAGGAGATCTCCTCCCTCCTCTCAAGTGCCACCCCCTCCACCTGCGCCTCGGACCCCATTCCCTCTCACCTTATTAAAACCATCGCCCCTGCCCTCCTACCTTCCTTAACTTCTATTTTTAACCACTCAATCTCCAAGGGCTCCTTCCCCTCTGCCTTCAAACATGCCCACGTCTCCCCCATCCTAAAAAAACCCGCTCTTGACCCCACTTCCCCCTCCAGTTATCGCCCTATCTCCCTACTACCCTTCCTTTCCAAAATCCTAAAACGAGTTGTCTACAATCGATGCTTAGAATTCCTTAACTCCCATTCTCTCCTAGACCCCCCTCCAATCTGGTTTCTGTCCCCTCCACTCTACCGAGACTGCTCTCTCTAAGGTCACCCATGACTTCCTTCTTGCCAAATCCAATGGCTCCTACTCCATTCTAATCCTCCTTGACCTCTCTGCTGCCTTTGACACTGTCGATCATCCCCTCCTCCTCCATACCTTATCTCACCTTGGCTTCACGGACTCTGTCCTCTCCTGGTTCTCCTCTTACCTCTCTGGCCGGTCATTCTCGGTCTCCTTCGCTGGAGCCTCCTCCCCCTCCCATCCTTTAACTGTCGGAGTTCTTCAAGGGTCAGTTCTTGGCCCTCTTCTGTTCTCCATTTACACTCACTCCCTCGGTGAACTCATTCGCTCTCACAGCTTTGACTACCATCTCTACGCAGATGACATGCAGATCTACATCTCCGCCCCGTCCTCTCCCCCTCCCTTCAGGCTTGCATCTCCTCCTGCCTCCAGGACGTCTCCACCTGGATGTCGGCCCGCCACCTAAAACTCAACATGACCGAGACTGAGCTCCTCATCTTCCCTCCCAAACCCGGTCCTCTCCCAGACTTCTCTATCACCGTCGATGGCACGACCATCCTTCCCGTCTCTCAGGCCCGCGATCTCGGTGTCATCCTTGACTCGTCTCTCTCGTTCACCCCACACATCCTATCCGTTACCAAGACCTGCCGGTTTCACCTCTACAATATCGCCAAGATCCGCCCTTTTCTCTTCACCCAGACAGCTACCTTACTGTTACGGGCTCTCGTTATATCCCGGCTAGACTACTGTGTCAGCCTTCTCTCTGACCTCCCTTCCTTCTCTCTCACCCCGCTCCAGTCTATTCTTCACTCCGTTGCCCAGCTCATCTTCCTGCAGAAACGATCTGGGCATGTCACTCCCCTTCTTAAACACCTCCAGTGGTTGCCTATCAACCTCTGCTCCAAACAAAAACTCCTCACTCTAGGCTTCAAGGCTCTACATCACCTTGCCCCTTCCTACTTCTCCTCCCTTCTCTCTTTCTACCACCCACCCCGCACGCTCCGCTCCTCTGCCGCCTACCTCCTCACCGTCCCTCGGTCTCGCCTATCCCACCGTCGACCCCTTGGTCACGACCTCCCGTGGTCCTGGAACGCCCTCCCTCCTCACCTCCGCCAAACTGATTCTCTTCCCCTCTTCAAAACCTTACTTAAAAATCACCTCCTCCAAGAGGCGTTCCCAGACTGAGCTCCTCTTCTCCCTCTACTCCCTCTGCCATCCCCCCTTTACCTCTCCGCAGCTAAACCCTCTTTTTCCCCTTTCCCTCTGCTCCTCCACCTCTCCCTTCCCATCCCCACAGCACTGTACTCGTCCGCTCAACTGTATATATTTCCATTACCCTATTTATTTTGTTAATGAATTGTACATCGCCTTGATTCTATTTAGTTGCCATTGTTTTTACGAGATGTTCTTCCCCTTGACTCTATTTATTGCCATTGTTCTTGTCTGTCCATCTCCCCCGATTAGACTGTAAGCCCGTCAAACGGCAGGGACTGTCTCTATCTGTTGCCGACTTGTTCATCCCAGGCGCTTAGTACAGTGCTCTGCACATAGTAAGCGCTCAATAAATACTATTGAATGAATAAACCCTCTTTCCCCCCTTTCCCTCTGCTCCTCCCCCTCTCCCTTCCCATCCCCTCAGCACTGTACTCGTCCGCTCAACTGTATATATTTTCATTACCCTATTTTGTTAATGAAATGTACATCGCCTTGATTCTATTTAGTTGTCATTGTTTTTACAAGATGTTCTTCCCCTTGACTCTATTTATTGCCATTGTTCTTGTCTGTCCGTCTCCCCCGATTAGACTGTAAGCCCGTCCAACGGCAGGGACTGTCTCTATCTGTTGCCGACTTGTTCATTCCAAGCGCTTAGTACAGTGCTGTGCACATAGTAAGCGCTCAGTAAATACTATTGAATGAATGAATGAATCGTCGGTTCCCTCGTCTGGAAGATGGGGATGGAGACCGGGAGCCGGGCCAGGGACCCCGTCCAACTCGATCTGTTCGTATCCACCCCGGCGTTTGTTACAGTTCCCGGCCCGTAGCGAGGCTTCGCAGAGGCCGTCGTTTCTCTTATTTTAAGGACATAGACCGCAGTGCCACGGGGCCAGGGGCACTCGAGGGGTACGGACCTGAGCGCGTTGGTGAGGCAGGAAGGAAGGGCACTTAGGGAAAGCGAAACTGAGGCAGAATCGGATCTGGGAAATGCTGAACAGGTATGTCGACGATAGTAATGACCTCCGGTCCGGCGATGGATCCCGTGGGCCCAGATATGCCCTGCGCGCCTTTCCCCGTCGTCTCGCGCATCTCATCGCTCCCCCGGTGCCAGCCCCCGGTGGGCCCCGCTGGTCCCCCTCTAGACGGCTCGTTGCGGGACGTGGCCCGTCGTGTTGGACTTTCCCTGGTGCCCAGTACGGAGCTGTACCCACGGGAAGCGCTCGGTCAACCCTGACGACCGACCGGCTCCGCCACTCGCCCGAGGAGGGTCGGTCGGCCGGCTGTCTCTACCGAGTGCCCCACCAGGGAAACGGCACTGGTCCGGTCTGCTGGGAAGGGAGTTCCCCAGCGCCGGTGGGTTCGGGACCCCAGGCTTGGGGCAGGCGGCCCCGTGAGGGCCGGGGAGGTGGAGGAGGATCGCGGCTCAGCGGAGGGAGCTTCCCGGCCTGCCCCGGCGTCCACCCACTTCACCCAGGGAGTCGCCGGGCCCCCCGCTCGGCGTCTGCCCCCGGCCAATCTCCCTGTCGGTTTCCGCCGGCAGCTCTCTGGACGGCCAACACCTCGAAAAGCGGTATCGGGGACCGTTCCCAAATGGGACCCTCCCAGATCCCCTCGGAGGATTGGGCGGATGGATCGAAGCCCCTGTTATCTCTGGGCCTCCTTAGGGAGAGCCAGAGGTGTTGGAGCCGCTTAATCTCACCCAGCATCAAAGGGCGGAGGGGCACTGAGTGGCCGGGAAGGAAGCCCTCCCCCGCCCCTCCCCACCCTGATGAGTGG
>NW_024396700.1:0-33743 GCF_004115215.2 Ornithorhynchus anatinus | reverse complement strand
GGAACCCAGAGATACAGGAGCTCCAAGTCTTCAGAACTCCAAAGCCTCTTAAGTCCCAGATCGCCAGAACCCCTGACCCACAGAGTCCAGAGTTCCAGAGACCCAGAGGTTCAGGAGTCCTAGAACTCTTGCATTACCAATGCCCCTGAGCGTCCAAGCCTCTGAGCCCCAGGTGTACCAGAACCCCAGCGACCAGGGCCCCAGAGCACCAGAGTGCCAGGTGCCTCAGAGCTTCAGAGGTTCCCAAGGCCACAGACCTTAGGAGCCCCAGAGTCCAGAACTCCAGAGTATCAGGATCCCTAAAGTCCCAGAGAGCTAGATTCCTAGACCCCTAAGAGACCTGGAGTCCCAGGAACCACTGGAGGCAAGCCCAAGGGCCCAGAGACCCAGAGCCCAGGACCTCAGAGGCCCAGGAATATCAAAACCCCAGATCTGTAGGACCCTGGAGTCCCAAAGAACCCAGGGGCCCCAGGGCTTCAGAGCCCCAAAGCCCCAGAGCCTCAGAAGAACCATAAGCTCTAGGAGCCCCAAAACACCAGAGACCCCAAGCCAAGGAACACCAGACCCCCAGGATCCAAGACCAAAATGTCCAGAGCATCAGAGCCCCAGAATTCAGAAACCCAGAGCACCATGTACCCAAGACCCCAGAGCCCCAGAGCTCCAGAGTCACAGGAACCCTAAGTCACAGAGATCTACAGTCTCAGAATTCCACATAGTCCCAGAGTCCCAATGAACCAGAAAGCCCTAGACCCCCAAAGCCTCAGAGCCCCAAAACCTCATTAGCCCCAAGAGAAGCTAGAGCAACAGACCCCCAAGAGCCCCAGAGATTCAGAAACCTCCAATCCGAACCCCCGAACCCCAGGACCCTGAGCCCTTGATCCGAAAGAACCCCAGGAAGCACAAAGCCTGAGAAGCTCAGAATCCCCAGAGCCCCAGGAACCCCAAAGCACAGAGCCTCAGGAAACCCAGAGTCCAGAGCCCCACAGTTCCCGGGAGCCCCAGGGCCCCACAGTTTGAAGAAACCCAGAGCCCTGGAGGCACAAGAACCCTAGAAGCCCCAGAGTCCCAGAGTCCCAGAACCCCACAGCCCCAGGCCCCAAGGAGCTCTAAGGCCAAAGAACACCAAAACCCCAGAGCCACAGGAGCTCCAGTGCCCCAGAGCTATAGGAGCCTCAGTCCCTAAAGCCCAAGAGTCTCACGAGGTCAAAGTCGCAGGGCCCTAGAGGCCCAGGAGCTCTGGAGTGCCAAGAACCCCAGGAGTCTTTGAGCCCCAGGAACCCGAGATCCCCAGAAACCCCAAGGGCAACGAGCCCCCAAGCCCCAGGAGCCCTGGAACCCCGGGGTCCCAGAGCTCCTGGAGCCCCAGGAGCCCCAAGGCCTCAGAGATTCATAGCCCCAGGATTCCCAGAGTGCAATAGCCCCAGGAGTCCCAGAGTCCCAGTTCCCCAGAGCAGCAGGAGCCTGTGGACTCCAGAGCACCAGAGCCTCAAAGGCCCAGGAGCCCCAGATCATGAGAGCCACAGGATGCACAATGACCCCCTGGCCTAGAGCCCCACACCCTAAGAACCCCAAGGCCCCAGAGCCCCAAGGTACCAGGAAACCCAGATCCCAAGAGCCCCCAAGCCTCAGGAGCCATGAAGTCCCAGAGTCTCAGGAGCCCCAAGGCCCCTAAGACCCAGAGCCCCAGGAGACCTAGAGGCCAGAGCCCCGAATCCAAGGATCCCAAATGGCCCTGATCCCAGAGCTTCGGGGCCCCTGAACCCCCAAGAGCCCCAGAGCCCTAGGAATCCCAGAGGATAGTTTTAGGTATAGGATAAAAGTTAGGGTTATTATTAAGGTTAGGGTTAGTGGTAGATTTGGGGTTAGGTTTAGGACCAAGGTTAGAGTTAGGATAATTTGTTGCCCTAGTAAATTTACAGGTTGAGCAACATTCTTGGGGCTGATAATTTCCACTCACATAAGACCCTAGACACACTTCTGAGAGTAGGGTTAGTGTTAGGGTTGGGATTAGGGTTAGGGTTTGGTTTAGGGATTGGGCTATGTATAGGGTTTGTTCATTGTGTTACCCTGATTAGTTAACAAGGAAAACATCATTTTGGGGGTTGGAAGAGCACACTCACACAGGCTTCTAGATTCTCTTCTGGAAGAATTATGGCTAGGGTTCAATTTAGGATTAGGGTTAGGGCGATGGTTAGGGTGAAATCTGAGGCCAATGTCAGGGTTAGTATTAGGATTAGTGTTAGAACTAAGGCTAGGGCTAGGGCTAGGGTTAGTTTGAGGGCTTGTTTAGGGTTAGGTTTCAGGTTAGAGTTAGGATCAGCACTTGGGTTAGGGTGAGGGTTAGAGTTAGCGTTTGGTTTGGGGTTAGGTAGTAGAGGCGGTTTAGGGTAAGGGCAAGGATGAGGGTCAGGGATAGGGCTTAATTTAGGTTTAGGGTAACAGGGTCAGAGTTAATTGGGTTTAGGTTAGGGTTAGCGTTAGGACGAGGGCTAGGCCCGGGGCTAAGTTTACAACTTGAGTTAAAGTTAGGTTTAAGTTTAGATTTAGGGCTAGTTGGAGCGTTAGTGTTGGAACTAGGCTAAGATTAGGGTTAATGCTAAGGGTGAAGGCTAAGGCTAAGGGTGAGGGCTAAATTTAAGGGTGACGGCTAGGCTTAGTGTTAAGGTGAGGGTTAGAGTTAGGGTTAGGATCAGGTTTAAGGTTCTATTTAGCCTTGTGATTTGGATTAAGTTTAGGTTTAGGGTTAATATTATGGTTAGGGTTAGGATTAGAGTTAGTGTTAGTGTAATGGCTATGGCTAAACCTAGGGCTTTGATTTCTTTGGAGTTAGAATAAACATCAGGATTTTCATTATGGTGAGGTTTAGGGTTAGGTTTGGGGATAGGGTTAGGCCTAGGACTATGGTGAGGGTTAGGTTTATGGATAGGATGAGATTTAGGGACATGGTTAGTTTTTGGATTAGGGTTAAGAGTAAATCTAGGATTAAGATTAAAATTAAGGTTAGAGTTAGGTTTAGGGATATAGATAGGGTTAAATTTAGAGATAGGTTTAGGATTATATTTAGAGTAGGGGCTAGGGTTAGAGCTAGATTTAGAGACAGGGTTAGGTTTAGGTTTAGGGTCAACCCTCACCCTCCCCCTAACCCCAACCCTAAAACCACACTTAACCCCAGCTCTCAATCTAATCACACCCCTGACCCTAAACCTATTGCTAACTCAAGCCCATCCATAACCCTAACCCTAGCCTTTTTGCTAACCCTAAACATTACCTTAACCCAAAACCTAACCATAACCCTGACCCTGACCCTAACCCTAGGTGTAGCCCTAGCCCTAACCCTAATCCTAGGACTAACCCTAACACTAATCCTAAACTTCCCTCTGCTCCTCCACCTCTCCCTTCCCATTCCCACAGCACTGTACTCATCCGCTCAACTGTATATATTTTCTTTACCCTATTTATTTTGTTAATGAATTGTACATCGCCTTGATTCTATTTAGTTGCCATTGTTTTTACAAGATGTTCTTCCCCTTGACTCTATTTATTGCCATTGTTCTTGTCTGTCCGTCTCCCCCGATTAGACTGTAAGCCCGTCAAATGGCAGGGACTGTCTCTATCTGTTGCCGACTTGTTCATCCCAAGCGCTTAGTACAGTGCTCTGCACATAGTAAGCGCTCAATAAATACGAATGAATGAATGAAGGAATGAATGAACTTATCCCTAGCTCTAGGCCTAACCCTTACTCTTCTCCTAACACTAGCTCAAGGCCTAGATATAACCTTAACCCTATTCCTAATTCTAACTCTAACTCTAACCCTAACCTTGACACTAGATCTAGCCCTAAGCGTCATGCTAACCTAATGCTAGCCAATGTGCTAACTCTAAACTTAATCCTAACACTAACCCAAACTTTAATCCTAACCCAAACCCAAACCCTGTCCTAATGCTACCCCAACTTTAAAATTAAATCTAGCCCTAAACCTATTCCTAACACAAGCCACAACCCAAGTCCTATCCCTAACCATAACCCTAACTCTATCCCTAACCCTAACCTTAGTTTTAGTAATTGCCATTAACACTAACCGTAATTCCAACCCCAACCCTAACCATGAATTTAACTATAGCCCTTATCCTAACCCTAACCCTTACCCTAACTTTACAACAAACTCTAACCTTAACCTTAACCCTATTTCTAGACCTATACTTACACCTAATCTTAATCCAACCCTTCAGAAGCCCTAGCCCTAGCCTTACACCTACACAAACACTTACCCTAAGCATTACCCTAACCCTAGGTTTTACTCTTACCGGAGCCCTATCCCAAAGGACAACACTACCTCTAACCCTAATCTTAATCTTAACTCTAACCCTAATACTGGCCCTAACCCTAACCCTTACTGTAACCCCAACCCATTCCCTAATCCTAAACATAACTGTATCATTGATCCTAATCCTAACCTTTACCCTAATCTTAATCTTAACCGTAAACCTAACCCAAACACTAAACCTAAAATGAATTCCAACCTTAGCCCTAACCCTAGCATTAACCCTAAATCTTCAGGGCTGTGGAATCATGACTGGGGGTCTGTGTCGGGGAAAACTATCAGTCCCAAGAATTTCACTCATCCTGTAACTTCCAGGAGAACAAATTGCCCTAATAATCATGATCGCATTGGTGAAGCGCTTACTTTGTGCCAAGCACCGGGGTAGATCAGGTTGTCCCTCATGGGGTCACAGACTTAATTCCCATTTTGCAGATGAGGTAACTGAAGCACAGAGAAGTCACGTTACTTGCCCAAAGTCACGCAGCTGACAGGTGGAGGAGCCAGGATTAGAACCCACCACCTCTGACTCCCTCTTTCCACTAAGCCATGCTGTGCTAACCCTGGCCATACTTAACCCTGACTCTAACCCTAACCATAATAATAATAATCATAATTGTGGTATTTGATAAGTGCCTACTATGTGCCAAGCACAGTTCTAAGCGCTGGGGTGATCAAAACCTCACTCTAACCCTAAATCTTTCCATAAATCTAACCCTTACTCTAACCCTCACCTTAACCTTAATTCTAACTCTAACCCTAATCCTAGCTCTAGCCCTACCCCAACCCTAAAATTAATCCTAACGCTAACCCCAAATCCTAACCCTATCCATAGCTCGAATCCTAACCCTATCTCAAAAGCTAACTGTAACTCTAAACTAAAACCTAATCCCACTTTAACCCTAACCCTAATCTAACCATAAACCTAACTATATGACTGATCCTAAATGTAACTCTGTGTCTAGGCCCAGCCCTAATCCTAACCAGTTTACTCAAACCATAACACTAACCCAACTTGCACAAACCATAACCCAAATCCTAAAGGTAACTTTAATCCTAACCTAAATCTAATCCTAACCCTAAAAACTAACCTTATCCACTGTAACCCTATCCCCAGCCCTAACTGTAACACTAACCCTAATCCTGGCCCTAACACTAAACGCAATCCTAACCCTCATCCTAATCTTAATCCTAGCACTAACCCTAACCCGACTGTAAACCCTAAACCTACACCACATATATTCCTAATTCTAACCCAGGCCTAACACTAATCCTAACCCTAACATAAACCCTAGGCCTAGTGATAAACTAACAGTAACCTTAATCCAACCCTAACTCTAGCTCAAGCCTTAACCCTAACCATAACTCTAACCCTAACCCTACTCCTAACCTATAACCTTAACCCTAACTCTAACCTTAACCCTAATCCTAACCCAAACTGTAACCCTGAAATTTGGCCATAGCTCTACCCTAACACTATCTTCAGCCCTAGACCTAATCCTAGCCCTTAACACTATCCCTAATTCCAACCCCAAATTTAAGCACAGCCCTAATCCTAAACCTAACCCATACCCTAAACCTAACCCCAACTCTAACCTTAACCTAACCTTAGCCTTTAGCCCTACACCTAGACCTACCCCTAACTCTTACAGGAGCTCTAGCCTTACTCTGACCTGAACCCTAACTCTAACACCAAATTTAACCTTTAACCTAACTCTAATCTTAAACCCAATCTAACCCTAAACATAGCCCTAACTCTGAATCTAAACCAAAACCTAATTCTAACACAAATGCTATCCCCAAACCTAGCCCTAATGCTACGCTAACCCTAAATTTAACCTTAAACCTAATCCTAGCTGTAACTCCAAATCCAACCCTAACTCTAACCCTACTCTTAGTCCAAGGCCTAGCCCTACTTCTTACCCTAACCTAGCCCTAGCCCAAATCCTAAATTTAACTTTTCACCCTTTCAGGAGCCCCAGGCCTAAAACTAACCCAAACCCTAACCATAATCTAACCATCCCTAGCCCCAAAGCAAACCCTAAAACAAACTTGAAATCTAAACAAGGCCCAGAATAGCCTAGCCTTGGCCTAGGCCTAAAGCTAGCCTTAACTCTCACCCTAACTCTAACCCTAGTCCTAAACCTATTTCTTATTGTAACTCTAACCCTAGCCCTAACCTTAAACCTAAATCCAATCCTGTCATCCTAAACCTAACCTGAACCCCAGGCTTAATAGCATTTCTAACACTGATTCTAATTAACTCTTACATTAGCCCTAACCCCAAATATGACCTTAACCTTAGAAATACCTCTAAGCCTACAACCTAGGTGCAGAGATGATGTGCTGAGCAGTTTAAGCTGTCTCAAAATGACTCTATTGCCTCTACGCAATAATGTTGTGGGGACTTAGATTTTATCTATACTTTACTAATAATGAGGCTGGTGTTAAAGTCTTCCCACCAATCACCACTGTTTAGCGAGATACTTGCATTGAAACCCAGCATTAGAACCTGTTTGGGGCAAATTGCTAAATGAACTCAATTTAAAATTAGCCAACTAGTAATGCAGTAAAATAAGTTATTTACGCTGATCCTTGCACTGAAGTGTGCAACCCATCAGGAGTCTAGTCTTCTGCATGTGCCAATTTTTTTCTCTCCTGCTGAACAGGCAAGGTAAGTGAATGTATGTTTTCTGTTGATTCTTTCAAATGGGCTACTCCCAAGAGAGCACACTTGTTGCCATAAAAAATTGTCACTACCCATCTTCAGGTTTTCTTTTTTACTGCATGTTGGGTTATGAGACAGAACATAGATACAAGGATGATGTGGGTAGCAGCTGAGGGCATTATCTCAAATCATCTATATTATGTTCTATGAAGTTTATCCCAGTCAAGCTGAATTGACTTACATATTCTCTACACTCTGCTTAATAGTGTGACAGGGAGTTTCAGTCCAAACACTAGTCACCACTCTCTATCAAGGGGCTTGCTCTGAAGCCCATTTGTCATGATTTCCAACAAAACTCTTCTGGAAATTTCATTCCTTTTTTTCCATGTACTATTGTACTACAGTAACAGAAGATATTTCCATTGATCCTGGCAATACTCTACATTACTACATTACTACTGTAACACTGTACCACTATAATCAGGAGTCTAGTTCCCTGGATGGGCCATTTTTTTCTATCCTAGTAGGTAGGCAGGATAGGTGAATGTGTGTTTCTGTCCACTCTGGATGTACCCAGTGACTCCTCTGCCGCCGCCTTCTATCACTCCTTGACTCCGCCAACCTCCTGCTCCACCCCATTTGGCCTACTCACCAACTTGGTCATACTCTCGATCTCATCATCTCAACCGTCGCACTATTTCCACACTCACCAACTCTGAACTCCCTCCCTCTGACCATAACCTTCTCACCTGCCTCCTCTCTCACATTCCCCCCTGCTCAAAATCTGTATTACACCCTCACAGAGACCTCCACTCTCTTGACCCCATCCATCTCTCTGAGCGCATTCATTCATTCATTCAATCTTATTTATTGAGCACTTAACTATGTGCAGAGCACTGTACTAAGCACTTGGAAAGTACAATTCAGCAACAGATAGAGACAATCCCTATCCAATTAGGGGCTCACAGTCTAGAAGGAGAAGACTGACAACAGAACAAAACAAGTAGACAGGCACTTTTACCAAGCTCTTGGGAGAGTACAATGTTACAGAGTTGGTAGATACTTCACTTTCTCTGCCTACAAGGAGCTTACGGTCTAGGGGGGAAGATGGGATTTAAAATCACTATGTACAAAAGTGCTGTGGGGCTGAAGGTGGGGTGAGTAAAGGGTGTAAATCCAAGTACGAGGGTGACACAGAAGGGAGTGGGAGTAGGGGAAACGAGGGCTTAGTTGGGGGAGGTCTCTTGGAGATGCGATTATAAAAGGTTTTTGAAGGTGAGGAGAGTGATGGTCTGTAGGATATGAAGGGGGAGGACATTCCAAGTCAGAAGCAGGATATGGGCGAGAGGTTGGCTACAAGATAGATGAGACCGAGGTACAGTGAAGAGCTTGGCATTTGAAGAGTGAAGTGTGTGGGCTGGAGTGTAGTAGGAAATCAGCAAGGTAAAATAGGAGGGGGCAAGGTGATTGAGTGCTTTAAAGTCAATGGTGAGGAGTTTCTGCTTGATGCAGAGGTAAATGGGCCAGAAACAAGAAGTTGCTGAGGATTGAGGATACACAGACAGAACGTTTTTGCAGGAAAATGATGTGGGCAGCAGAGTGAAATATAGACCGGAGTGTGGAGAGGAAGGAGGCAGGGAGGCCTGCAAGGACACTACTACAGTAGTCAAGGATTTTCTTCGGGCTCCCTTGGCTTCCTCAAACACTTTTCTCTAACACTGCTCCTCTTTCACTATGTATGTTTTCTCACTCTCCTAAAGAATGAAGGAGAAGTGAGAGAGGAAAGTACATCACACCCCAATTTGTCTCCCTACCCACTCTTGTTGACCAAATAGGTGGTCTCAACTCCACCCTCTACTCAGCTCAACTCACTTGCTTCCCTAGTCCTTTGTTGATTTCGCACTACTTACCCACAGCCTTGTCCACCTCCTTCGCTCTTATTCTCGAGCTGCTGAATGCTGCTAGCAGAAGTCTAATCAGCAGGCCAAACTTGTTCACTTTAAATTAATCCTTTCTTGCCTTAAACCTGCCATCTCTCTATGCTATCTCTCATCTCCCTCCTACCCTTCCTTTCAAATTCCTAGAGCGAGTCATTTACACTAGCTACCTCAAATTCCTCTCCTCCAACTATCTCCTGGACCCCCTTCAATCTGGCTTCCGTCCCCTCCACTCCACCAGAACTGCCCTCTCAAAGGTCACCAATGAGCTCCTTCTTCTCAAATCCAATGGCTCCTACTTTATCCTAATCCTTCTTGACCTCTCTGCTGCCTTTGACACTGTTGACCATCCCCTTCTCCTCAACATGTTATCCAACCTTGGCTTCACTGACTCAGTCCTCTCCTGGTTCTCCTCATCTCTCTGCCATTTTTTCTCAGTCTTCTTTGCCGGCTCCTCCTCCTCCTCCCATCCCCTAACTCTAGAGATTGGTCCCCTTCTGTTCTCCATCTATACTCATTCCCTTGTTGAACTCATTCGCTCTCACGGCTTCAGCTATCATCTCTATGTAGATGATACCCAAGTCTACATCTCCTCCCCTGTTCTCTCTCCCTCCCTCCAGACCTGCATCTCCTCCTGTCTTCAGGACATCTCCTGGATGTCCTCCCGCCACCTAAATCTTAACATGTTTAAAACTATGCTGCTTATCTTCCCTCCCAAACCCTTTCATCTCCCTGACTTTCCCGTCACTGTGGACAGCACTGCCATCTTTCCCGTCTCACAAGCCCTCAACCTCGGTGTCATCCTAGACTCTGCTCTCTCATTCATCCCACATATCCAATCCATCACCAAAACTTACTGGTTTCCCCTTGACAACATCGCCAAGATTCGCCCTTTCCTCTCCACCCAAACTGCTACCTCAGGGGTACAGGCTCTAATAATATTCCAACTGGATTACTGCATTGGCCTCCTTTCTGATCGCCCATCCTCCTTCTCTTCCCGCTTCAGTCTATACTTCACTCTGCTTCCTGGATTCTCTTTCTACACATACTCCCTGGGCATGTCATTCCCCCCTCCTCAAAAATCTCCAGTGGTTGTCAATAAACCTTCATATCAAGCAAAAACTCCTCACTATTGGCTTCAGAGCTCTCCATCACCTGGCCCGTTCTTACCTCTCCTCCTTTCTCTCCTTCTTCAGCCCAGCCCACACACTCTACTCCTCTGTGCTAACCTTCTCACAGTGCTTTGTTCTTGCATATACTGCTGTCAACCCCTGGCCCACATCCTTCCTCTGGCCTGGAATGCCCTCCCTTCTCAAATCCATCAATCACACTTCACCCCTTCAAAGCTCTACTGAAAGCTCACCTCCTCCAGGAGGCCTTCCCAGACTGAACCCCCCTTTTCCTCTGATCCTCCTCCCCTTTCTATTGTCCCACTTCCCTCCCTCTGCTCCAGCCCCCCACTTACCCCACAGCACTTGTCTATGTAATTATGATTTTAATATATCAATGATGTGTATATATCTATAATTCTATTTATTTATATTGATGATATTGATGCCTGTCAACTTGTTTTGCTTTGTTTTGTTGTCTGTCTCCCCCTTTCTAGACTGTCAGCCTATTGTTGGGTAGGGATTGTCTCTATTTGTAGCCGAATTGTACTTCCTTAGTGCTTAGTACAGTGCACTGCACACAGTAAGTGCTCAATAAATATGACTGAATGAATGAATAAAGGAAGGATAGTGGTTCCATCCACAGTGATGGGAAAGTCAGGAATAGGATAGGGTTTGGGTGGGAAGATAAGGAGTTCTGTTTTGGACACATTAAGCTTCAGGTGATGGGAGCACATCCAAGTAGAAATGTCTTGAAGGCAAGAGGAAATGCAAGACTGCAGAGAGATCTGGGCTGGAGATGTACATTTGAGTGTCAACCGCATCGATGTGGAAGTTGAAGCCATAGAAGTGCATGAGTTCTCTAAGGGAATGCGTGTAGATGAAAAATAGGAGGAGACGCAGGAACTGGACCTCTAGGGCTCAGGTGGCTTTTGGGCTCCTAGAGCTTTTGGGGCTTTGAGGCTTAGGTGCCTTGTGGCATCTGGAACACCTGGCCTCAGGGGCTTGGGGCCTGGGGGTTCCTGGAGATCTGGATCTTCTGGGGCTCAGGGTCCTCTGGGGCTCATGGAGTTTTGGGGCTTTTTGACTTTAGGGCACCTGTGGCTCTGGGGCTCCTGAGGTTCTGGGGCTCTGCTGCTCTGGATCTCCTGGGGCTCCTGGGTTTCCAGGGCTTCTGGGGCTCTGGGGATGTAGAGGTCTGAGGCTTTGGAGCCCTCGGACTCTGGGCTTGTCTGTGAATGCAGACGATTTGACAGAATGGGCAGAAGCACACACTCATTTAAGTTGCCTACTTAGCAGAACTTAATAAAAATGGCGCATGCAGAAACGGACTCTTAATAGACTGTTCACTGCAGTGTAAGAATTAGTGTTATCTTCTGTTACTGTGCTACTACTGTGCACAGAACTGAGTACTGGTAATTTCAAGCAGAGTTCATTTGGCAATTTGTGCCAAACAGGAGTTAACCCAACTGAGTTTCTAGAGAGTGGTGTCTAGTGTTTGGATCCAAACAACATGCCATACTCTAAGAAGAGTGCATAGAACATGTACGTCCACACTCAATTATTTGTCTAAGCTTCCTAGAAGGCAAATCTATGTTTTGAGATAATGATCTAAACTGCTCAGTGCAACATTCTTGCATCTAAGTGCTCTCTTACATCCCAATGTACAGTGAAAGAGAAAGCCACGAGATGGGTAGTAACAAATTTATTCTGGGATCAAGTTTGCACTCTGTGAAGGCAGTCTTTGTGACAGAATGGAAGGCAGTCTGCGTGACAGAATGAATAGAAACACATAGTTTTCTAATTTGCCTACTTAGCTGGATAGAAGAATAATGACACATGGAGAAGACTAGACTTCTGATGGGCTGTACACCACACTGAAGAGTCATGTAGATATCTTATGTTACTGTATTACTGTTGACATGGATATGAACATTTGAAATTGGAAGAAGAATCCCTTTGGCAATTCGTGTCAACCCATTTTCAACACAAGGGAGTTGCTAGAAAGTGGTGACGGGTGTTTGGACTCAAACTACTCAGCAGAACACCCTTGCACCAATATACATTCTTTCATCCCAACATGCAGTAAAAGAGAAAGCCTTGAGCTGGATAGTGAATAGATATCTGATGGGGTGTACACTGCAAGGCCAGGGTCAGTGAAGCTATCTTCTGTTACTGTCTACTGTAAATGGGATTGAACATTTGAATTTTCAAGTAGAGTCTATTGTGCCAAATGGGTTTGTGCCAAATGGGTTTTAACATGTGTCTTGCTAAAGAGTGATGGTTGGTGTTTGGACTCAAACTCCATGTCTCATTATAAGCAGTGTATAGAGAACCTGTAAGTCACTACAGAGTGACTGGAATAAGCTTCCTAGAATGCAATAGAGATATTTTGAGATAGTGGCCTAAACTGTTAAGCCCAACATCCATGCACCTATGTGCAGTCCTATATCACTCTAGTAAAAGAGAAAACCTTGAGCTGGGTAGTGACAAAATTGTTACAGCATCAAGTGTGCTCTCTTGGAAGGCAGTCTAGTTGACAGAATGGACAGAAACACACATTCACTTAACTTGCCTACTTAGCAGGACTGAAGAAAAATGGCAGAAGACTAGACTCCTGATGGGCTGCACTCTGCAGTACAAGGATCAGTGTAGATATCTTCTGTTACTATATTACTGCTGTATGTAGAACAGAACATTTAAAATATCATGAAAAGTTCATTTTGCAATTTGTGCTCAGTAAGTGTCAATGCAACTTGCATTGCTAAAGTCTTGCTAAAGTGTGGTGACTGGTGTTTGGACTCAAACTCCATGTCACACTAAATGCAGAGTACTGAGAAGATTTAAGTCTATACAGAGAGATTGAAAACTGAGGGGAGGAGGCCAGGGAAATGAAGGGCAGAGCATAGAGAGCTGAGGGGCAGAGACCATTCATTTATTCATTCAATCATATTAATTGAGCGTTTACTGTGTGCAAAGCACTGTACAAAGCCTTTGGAAAATACAATTCAGCAATAGATAGAGACAATCCCTACCCAAAAAAGGGTTTACAGTCTAGAAAGGGGATGTCAGACAACAAAACAAAACAAGTAGACAGGCATCAATACGATCAAAATAAGTAAATAGAATTATAGATATGTACACATCATTAATAAAATAAGTAGAGCAATAATATGTAAAAATATACAAAAGTGTTGTGGAGAGGGGAAGGGCGTAGAGCAGAGGGAGGGAGTCAGGGTAGTGGGAAGGGGAGGAGGAGTACAGGAAAGGGGTGTCTCAGTCAGGGAAGAATTCCTGGAGGAGGTGAGCTCTCAGTAGGATTTTGAAGAGGGGAAGAGAACTAGTTTGGCGGGTGTGAGGAGGGAGGGCATTCCAGGCCAGAGGAAGGACATGGGCCAAGGGTCGACAGCGGGACAGGTGAGAACGAAGCACAGTGAGGAGATTAGCAGCAGAGGAGTGGAGCATGTGGACTGGGATGTAGAAGGAGAGAAAAGAGGTGAGGTAAGAGGGGTCGAAGTAATGGAGAGCTTTTAAGCCAATAATGAGGAGATTTTGCTTGATATGAAGGTTGATAGGAACTCCCTGGAAATTTGTGAGGAGGCAGTGGATGACACTTCACTTCAGGTCTCTGTGCCTCAGTTACCTTATCTAAAAAATGGGGATGAAGACTCTGAACCCCACGTGGGACAAACTGATAAACTTGTATCTCCCAAAGCGTTGAGAACAGTGCTTGGCACATAGTAAGAGCTTGAAAAATATCACCATTCACAAAAACCCCTTACTCTTGGCTTCAAAGCTGTCCATGTCCTTGCCCCCTCTTACCTCACCTCCCTTCTTTCTTTCTACTGCCCACCCCGTACACCCCGCTCCTCTCCCGCTCACCTCCTCACTCTCCCCCGTTCACACCTATCCTGCCTTCGACCTCTGGCCCACGTCCTACCACTGTCTTGGAATGCCCTCCCTCCTCGCCTCCGCCAAACTAATTCTCTTCCCTTCTTCAAGGCCCTACTGAGAACTCACCTCCTCCAAGAGGCCTTCCCAGACTGAGCTACCCCCTTTTCTCTCTGCCCCCCTCCAGCCTCTTCTCCTCCCCATTTCCCCCTTCACCTCCCCTCAGCTGAGCCCCCTTTCCCTCTGCTCCTCCCCTTTTCCCCTCCCCTCAGCACTGTGCTCATTTGCATATATTATATATTACCCTATTTATTTTGTTAATGAGGTGTACATCCCCTTGATTCTATTTATCATGAAAATGTTGTCTTGTTTTTGTTTTGTTCTGTTTTCCTCTGATGTCTGTCTCCCCAGATTAGACTGTGAGCTCATCATTGGGCAGGGATTGTCTCTATATGTTGCCGAATTGTACATTCCAAGCACTTAGTACAGTGCTCTGCACATAGTAAGCGCTCAATAAATACTATTGAATGAATGCCCAGAGCGTTTCCATAGAAAGGTAATCCAGGCAGCAGAGTGAAGTTCAGACTCAAGTGTGGGGCGACAGGAGGTTGGGAGATCAGAAAGAATGCTGATGCAATAATCCAGTCTGGATATGATGATTGATTGTAATAGCAATCACTAACAATGGGAAGGGTTGGGAGCTGAGTAACAGTGAACTAAGGAGGAGGGAGTGAGGCAGAAGGTAGCCAAAAGGTGTGGATTTGAGGGACAAGAAACTAGAGTGGTAGGGAGATGAGGTGTAGAGAAGTGGAACTCCTGAGAATTGGGCGGTGGGGAGGGGGGGCAGGAGGAACAGAGGGCATACATTCAGGGATCAGAGGCCAGGAGGCAGAGAGCAAGGAACTGAGGAAGAGGAAATGGACAGTTGAGGGGCAGGGAGCAGAAACCTAAGGAGAAGGACATGACAACTGAGGGGACTGCATCTCTGAGGGTCAGTGAGGAGAAGCCAGAAAATTGAGTGGCAGCGGCCAGAGAACTAAAGGGCTGAGGCCAGAGAGCTGAGGGGCAGAGGCTAGAGAGTTGTAGAGAAGCAGTTTAGTGGATAGAACATGGATAGAACAGCGGATAGAACATGGGGCTGGGAGTCAGTACGTCATGGGTTTGAATCCCTACTCCAAAACATGTCTGTTATGTGACCCTGGGCAAGTTACTTTCCTTCTCTGGGTGTCTGTTAACTCAACTGTCAAATGGGGATTGACACAGGGAGCCCTACTTGGGATTGGGACCATGTTCAACCTGATCACCTTGAATCCACTCCAGTGCTTAGTACAGTCCCTGGCACATAATAAGTGCTAATTAAATACCATAATTATTATTCTTATTATTTGCTAAGGTGCAGAGGCCAGTGACCTGAGGGGCAAAGCCAGAGAAGTGAGTGGTAGAGACCAGAGAGCTGAGGTG
Organism: Ornithorhynchus anatinus; assembly: GCF_004115215.2. Classification (NCBI taxonomy): domain Eukaryota; kingdom Metazoa; phylum Chordata; class Mammalia; order Monotremata; family Ornithorhynchidae; genus Ornithorhynchus; species Ornithorhynchus anatinus. The sequence continues at coordinate 18,358 of NW_024396700.1, read as the reverse complement.
CAGAGGGCAGAAAGCTGAAAAGCAGAGGCCAGAAAACTGAGGAGTAGAGAACAGAGTGCTGAGGGTAAAAAGGTCAGAGAGCTGAGGGGCAGAAGCCAGCAAGCTGAGGGACAGAGGTCTAAGAGCTGAAGGGCAGAGAGCTGAGGGGCAAGCCCAGAGTGCCGAGGGGAAAGAAGCCAGAGAGCTGAGGGGCAGAGGCTAGCAAACTGAGGGGCAGAGGCTAGACAATTTATGGATAGAGGCCAGAGGCAAAGAGCTGAGGGGTGGAGATCAGAGAACTAAGGGACAGAGGCCTTAGAGCTGAAGAGCAGAGAGCTGAGGGGCAAAGACCACAGAACTTAGGGGCAGAGAGAAGAGGGGCAGAGACCAGAAAGCTAAGGGGCAGAGACTAGAGAGCTGAGAGGAAGTAGCCAAGAACTGAGGAACAGAGAACTGAGTTGCAGAGAGCTGAGGGACAGAGGCCAGAAAGTTGAGGAGCAGAGAGCTGAGGGGCAGACCGTTGAGGGACAGAGGTCACATAGATGAGAGGAAGAAAGTTGAGGAGCAGTGAGTTGGGTGACAGAGATCTGGGGGACTGAGACCTGGGAGACACCAACCTGGGGGGCGAAGAGCTGGGGGCAGGGATTCAAGAGCCGGGAGCAAAAAGGCAGAGGACATAAGGACCGGGAACAAAAGGGTAAAGAGGTGAGGGACAGAAAACTGAGAACTAAAGGGGAAAGGGGAGAGTGAGGGGAAGAAACCGGAGGGCAGAGATCTGAGTGGGAGAGGACAGAGATATGAGGGCCAGAGAGCAGATAGCTGAGAGCCAGAGGGAAGGAGGTGAGGGCTAGAGAGCTGGGGGGGGGCAGAGTGATGGGGGGCAGAAAGCAGAGAGTTGAAGAACAGAACAGAGAATGTGGGTACCAAGCAGAATTATGTGGAACAAAGCAGAGAGTTGGTGGGCAGAAGACAAGAGTGGGGGGCAATGAGCATATAAGTGGGGGATTATGAGCAGATTACTGGGCGGCACTGTCCAATCAGTAGAGAGACGATGGGCAGAGAACTCATGGAAAAGCAGCTCATGAAAAGAGAGCAAGGGGTAGAGAACAAGATATCCAGAGAGCTGAGGGGCAGGGTGGCAAGAGTGGAGAACTGGTGGAAGAGAGCAGAGAACTGGTGGGAAAAGAGCATAGAACCTGGGATGGGCAGAGAGCAGAGAGCTTGGGATGGGCAGAAAGCAGAGAGCCTGAGGTAGGCAGAGAAGTGGGGGTAGAGGGCAGAAAGCTGGTAGGCAGAGGCCAGAGAGCTGGGAGCATGGGCTGAGTGAGGGGGCGGGAGGGGGGCAAATCGCCAGTGGGGCAGAGAGTCGGGAAGGGGCAGAGAGCGGAAAGATTGGGGGGCCAGAGATTGGAGAGCTGGGGGTTCAGAGACAGAGAGCAGGCGTCAGAGACAGAGAGCTGGAGAGGTCAGAGACCAGGGGGAAGGGAGATGAGAGTCAGACAGCAGAGGGAAAGAGATCCAGAGAGCTAAGTGGCAGAGAGCTGGGATTCAGAGAGTAGAAACTGGGAGGAGAGAGATCAGAGAGCTGGGGGGCAGAGAGTTGGGGGCAGGGATTTGGGGACAGAGAGCTTGGATGACAGAGAGCTTGGGGGAAAGAGAACTGTGGGAAGAGAGCTGGGTGCAAGAGCAGAGAGAAAGGGGCAGGGCACAGAGCTAGGAGGGAAGAGAGGTGGGGGACAGAGAGCAGAGAGAAAGGGGCAGGGCAGAGAGATGACGGAGAGTGTAGAGGGTTCAAAGCTAGGGTAGAGGGCTGGGGGCACAGTTCTGGGTGACAGAGAGCTAATGGGAAGAGGGCAGAGAGCTGAAGGGCATAGGGCGGAGAGCTAAGGGGGAGAGAGCAGACAGCTGCAGAGGCCCAAGAATTGAGGGGCAGAGCCCAGAGATCTGAGGGGTAGAGGACAAAGAACTGAGGGCCAGAGCCCAGAGTGCTGAGAGGCAGAGACTGGAGAGCTGAGGAGCAGAGGCCAAAGCTGAGAGGAAGAGGGCAGGGAGCTGTGGGAAATATGCCAGGGAGCTGAGGCTCCGTGGGTAGGGAACTGAGTGGAAGAAGCCAGGGATCTGGGGGGTAGGGGCCGAGAGCTGAGGGACAGAGAACAGAGTGCTGAGGGGCCAAGGCCACAGAACTGAGGGGCAGAGACAGGATGGGGAGAGCCCTGAGAGTCCTCTGAACAAAGCTGCCCTGCAACAGACCTTCGAGAAGGAAAGCAAATCGTCATTCAGCCCTGAAGAACGGTATCCAACATCTGGCCACCCAGTGACCCGGCCTGTCACTATGATAGTCACACCTGAAGAGCCAGTGGCCAGAATGCTCCACTGCCCCCTGTTTCAGGTGGGACTGAGGGGCCGCTGGGCCCTTCCAATAGCTGGAGTAGCTTCGAGCTGGGCTGGGGCGCAGAGCTGCCCTAAGTTTCAGCCCGAAACCTTGGCTAGTGGCCAGTGACTGGCAAGGGGTTACACTTTCTTCCTGGAAGAATTGCCTCGAATTCTGCGGTCTGTTCCATTTTCCCTATTCCCTCAGAAGTCCTCCCTACCACCCTCCAGGGCCTTGCCTCCTGCCACCTTCATGCCAATTCCTTCTGGATTTAGCACGAAGGCGGAAAACCACAACAACTCAGTCTGACAGAGTTGGCTTTTTTTCATGGCATTTGTAAAGTGCTTATTAGGTGATAGGCACTGTTCGAAGTGCTGTTAGAGAAACAAGCTAATCAGGTTGGACACAGCCCATGTCCCAGGTGGGGCTTCCAGTGTTTTTCTCCATTTTACAGATGAGGGAACTGGGGCTCAGAGAAGTGAACTGACTTGCCCGAGGTCACTCAGCAGACAAGTGGAGGAGCCAGGATCAAAACCAAGGCCCTCTGACTCTCAGGCCCATATTTTAATCACTAGGCCATGCTGCTTCTCCTATGGGAGATGGAGGCACCCAGCCAAACCACTCAGGGGTGGGAGACACCTGCCCTCTAGAATCTTTACAATCTAGATCTTTACAATATCACCAAGATCCGCCCTTTCCTCTCCACCCAAACGGCTACCTTACTGCTACGGGCTCTCGTTATATCCTGGCTAGACTACTGTGTCAGCCTTCTCTCTGACCTCCCTTCCTCCTCTCTCGCCCCGCTCCAGTCTATTCTTCACTCCGCTGCCCAGCTCAACTTTCTGCAGAAACGATCTGGGCATGTCATTCCCCTTAAACACCTCGAGTGGTTGCCTATCAGCCTCCGCTCCAAACAAAAACTCCTCACTCTAGGCTTGAAGGCCCTACATCACCTTGCCCCTTCCTACCTCTCCTCCCTTCTCTCTTTCTACTGCCCACCCCGCACGCTCTGCTCCTCCGCCGCCCACCTCCTCACCGTCCCTCGGTCTCGCCTATCCCGCCGTCGACCCCTGGGCCACGTCCTCCCGGGGTGCTGGAACGCCCTCCCTCCTCACGGCCGCCAAACTAATTCTCTTCCCCTCTTCAAAACCCTACTTAAAACTGACCTCCCCCAAGAGGCCTTCCCAAACTGAGCTCCCCTTCTCCCTCTACTCCCTCTACCACCCCCCCTTCACCTCTCCGCAGCTTAACCCTCTTTTCCCCCCATTTCCCTCTGCTCCTCCCCCTCTCCCTTCCCATCCCCTCAGCCCTGCACTCGTCTGCTCAACTGTATATATTTTCATTACCCTAGTTATTTTGTTAATGAATTGTACATCGCCTTAATTCCATTTAGTTGCCATTGTTTTTACGAGATGTTCTTCCCCTTTACTCTATTTATTGCCATCGTTCTTGTCTGTCTGTCTCCCCCGATTAGACTGTAAGCCCGTCAAACGGCAGGGACTGTCTCTATCTGTTGCCGACTTGTTCATTCCAAGCGCTTAGTACAGTGCTCTGCACATAGTAAGCGCTCAATAAATACTATTGAATGAATGAATGAATGAATAGAAGGGGGATACCTCCCCCTTCCAACAAAATGCTGCCCAGTACTCTCAGCAGAGGCTTCCTCCCTTCCTTCCTTCCTTCCTTCCTTCCTTCCTTCCTTCCTTCCTTCCTTCCTTCCTTCCTTCCTTCCTTCCTTCCTTCCTTCCTTCCTTCCTTCCTTCCTTCCTTCCTTCCTTCCTTCCTTCCTTCCTTCCTTCCTTCCTTCCTTCCTCCTCCCTCCCTCCCTCCCTCCCTTCCTCCCTCCCTTCCTCCCTCCTTTCCTCCCTTTCTTCCTTCCTCCCTTCCCTCCTTCCTTCCCTCCTTCCTTCCCTCCTGCCTGCCTGCCTTCCTGCCTTCCTTCCTGCCTTCCTTCCTGCCTTCCTTCCTGCCTTCCTGCCTTCCTTCCTGCCTTCCTTGCTGCCTTCCTTTCTGCCTGCCTGCCTTCCTGCCTGCCTTTCTGCTTGCCTTCCGTCCCGCCTTCCTTCCCGCCTCCCTCCCTCCCTCCCTCCCTCTCTCCCTCTCTTCCTTCCTTCCTTCCTTCCTTCCTTCCTTCCTTCCTTCCTTCCTTCCTTCCTTCCTTCCTTCCTTCCTTCCTTCCTTCCTTCCTTCCTTCCTTCCTTCCTTCCTTCCTTCCTTCCTTCCTTCCTTCCTTCCTTCCTCTCCTGCTGCCATCTGGGCCCACAGAATTAACCTCCTCCCTTCCTTGAAATTCCACTCTCTGTTTTACCTCCCCGCCAGGGACCAAGTGTCAGAGCCCCATTGTCCAGTGAACCCTAGATAAGCAGCATGGCTTAGTGGGAAGGGGCCAGGATTTAGTGATGGATTAAATGTGTGAGCTGAATGAGAGAGAGGAGTCAAGAATAACACCAAGGTTAAGGGCCTGTGAGACAGGAAGGATGATGGTGACCGTCTCCAAAGATGGGAAAGTCAGAGGGAGGACAGGGTTTGAGTGGGAAGATAAGAAGTTCTGTTTTAGACATGTTAAGCTTGAGGTGACTGGAGGACATCAAGAAGAAATGTCTTGAAGGCAAGAGGAAAGCGAGATTGCAGAGAGGGAGAGAGATCAGGGCTGGAGATGTACATTTTTGGTATCATCCGTATAGAGGTGGCAGCTGAAGGTATGGGAACAAATTAGTTCTCCATGGGAGTGGCTGTAGATAGAGAATAGAAGGGGACCAAAACTGAACTTTGAGGGGCCCCCAAAGCTAGTGGGTGGGAGGCAGAGGAGGATCCCATGAAGGAGACTGAGAATGAATGGCTAGAGAGGTAAGAGGAGAACCAGGAGATGACAGGGTCAGTAAATCCAAAGTTGGATAATGTTTCCAGGAAAAGGGGGTGGTCCACAGTTTCGAAGGCAGCTGAGCAGTAGAGGAGGATTAGGATGGAGGAGAGGCCATTGGATTTAGCAGTCCAGGCACTATACTAAGTGCTAGGATAGATATAAGAAAATTGGGTTGGACAGAGTCCCTGTTCCACATGGGACTCACAATCTCCATATGACAGATTAGGGAAATGAGGGCTCAGAGAAGTTAAATGGCTTGCCCAGGATCACACAGTAGACAAATGGCAGATCTGGGATTAGAGATCTGACTCCCAGTCCAGGCAGAGAGCTGAAGGGCAGAGATCAGAGAGCTGGAGGGTAGAGATTAGAGAGTTGAGGGGCAAAGAGCAAAGAGCTGAGGGATGGAGAGCAGCGAATTGAGGGGCAGAGAGCAGAGAACTGAGGGCACAAGAGCAGAGAGCTAAAAGGCAGATGGACAGATGGACAGAGAACACAAGGGTAGAGAAGTGATGGGCAGATGCCATAGAGCTGAAAGGCAGAGGGCAGAGAGTTGAGGAGCAAAGGCCAGACATATGGGGGGCAGAGGGATGAGGGCGGAAAGCAGAGAGCTGGAGATGGAGCAGAGGATTTGGCTACTGAGCAGAGAGCTGGGAGACATAGGCAGAAGAAAGCTAGGATAATAATAATTTTGGTATTTGTTAAGCGCTTACTATGTGCAGAGCACTGTTCTAAGCGCTGGGGGAGATACAGGGTAATCAGGTTGTCCCACGTGAGGCTCACAGTTAATCCCCATTTTACAGATGAGGGAACTGAGGCACAGAGAAGTGAGGTGACTTGCCCACAGTCACCCAGCTGACAAGTGGCAGAGGCGGGATTCGAACCCATGACCTCTGACACCCAAACCCGGGGGGTCTTTCCACTGAGCCACGCTGCTTCTCCGAATGAAGAAGCTGCTTCTCCAAGTGAGAAGCAGTGTGGCGCAGTGGAAAGAGCACGGGCTTTGGAGTCAGGGCTCATGAGTTCGAATCCCAGCTCTGCCACTTGTCAGCTGTGTGACTGTGGGCAAGTCACTTAATTTCTCTGTGCCTCAGTTCCCTCATCTGTAAAATGGGGATTAAGACTGTGAGTCCCACGTGGGACAACCTGATTCCCCTGTGTTTACCCCAGCGCTTAGAACAGTGCTCTGTACATAGTAAGTGTTTAACAAATACCAACATTATTGTTATTATTAAATGAATAGTGGTATTGGTTAAGCGCATACTATGTGCCAAGCCCTGTTGTAAGCCCTGGGGAATACAAGGTGATCAGTTTGTCCCACGTGGGGCTTACAGTTTTCATCCCCATTTTACAGATGAGGGAACTGAGGCCTAGAGAAGTGAAGTGACTTGCCCAAAGTCACACAGCTGACAAGTGGCAGAGCCTCGATTCGAACCCATGACCTCTGACTCCCAAGCCCAGGCTCTTGTCACTGAGCCACCCTGCTTCTATTAGCCATGCTGCTTCTCTTAATTGTCATCTAAATTGCTTCTCTTAATTGAATTGTCCTTGGGTCTTAGAGATTGGAGTTCAGTGTTCAGGGGAACCCCGAGAAGATTGTAAACTTGTTGTGGGCATGGAATGTGACTGTTTATTATCGTTGTCCTCCCAAGAGCGCTACGTGCTCTGCACACAGTAAGCGCTCCATAACTGCAATTGAATGAGTGACTGAATAGTTGAATTGTCCTTGGGGCCTTGGGAGTGAAGGGGACAATGCTTAGGGGAACCCTGAGGAGATGGTTAAATTGTCCTTGGGGCTTTGGGAGTGAAGCACCCAGTGAATCGGACTAAACATCCTGGGTTGGTGTGAATGTAGAAGGAGGTAGGGGCTGTGTAGAGGTGAAGGCAGGAGCGGTTGAAATGTAACAGTGTTTAAATCCGGGCCTTTGTCACGTGCGGGTTCATTCATTCATTCATTCATTCATTCACTCACACTCACTCACTCAATCGTATTTATTGAGCGCCAACTGTGTGCAGAGCACTGTACTAAGTGATTGGAAAGTCCAATTCAGAAATAGAGACAATTCCTGCCCACCGCGGGCTTATAATCGAGAATGGGGGAGACAGACATCAAAGCAGGTAAACAGGCATCAATATAAATAAATAGAATTATAGATATATACACATCAAAACAGGTAAACCAGTGTTAATATAAATTCATTCATTCAATCAATCATATTTAATAATAATAATGATATTAATAATAATGTTCGTATTTGTTAAGCATTTTCTATGTGCCAAGTACTCTTCTACATGCTGGGGCAGATACAGGGTAATCAGGTAGTCCCACATAAGGCTGTCAGTCTTCATCACCATTATACCGATGAGGTAACTGAGGCACAGAGAAGTTAAGTGACTTGCCCTAGGTCACACAGCTGACAAGCATGGGCAGCGAGATTAGAACCTATGACTTCTGATTCCCAAGCCCGTGCTCTTTCCACTAAGCCACGCTGCTGCAAAACACTGTATTAAGCCCTTGAAAGTACAATTCAGCAATGATGAAAGACACTCATAAATAAATAGAATTATAGCTATGCATATACCTACACAAGTACTCTGGGGTGGGAGGGGGCGATTAGAGCCAAGGGAGCGAGTCCGGGAAATGAGGAGGGGAGAGGGAGCTGAGGAAAAGAGGGGGCTTAGTAAGGGCAGGCCTCTTGGAGGACGTGAGTCTTCAGTCGGTTTTTGAAGTAGGGAAGTGTGGTTGTTTGGCCGATATGAGGAGGGAAGGCATTCCAGGCTAGAAGTAGGACATGAGCCAGACGTAGGACATGGGCCAGGGGTCGATGGCAGGACAGGCGAGAACAAGGCCCAATGAGAAGATGAAGAACTAGTGAAAAAGGCCACTTCACAGCGGCAGCAGATCAAGAACCCTGGGTCGTAAAATGCTGGTGGGCAGGCAGACGGTTATCAGAGATTCCGACGGTTGATGACCTGGCCAGGCTGAGGCTGCTCGGGGGAGAGATCTCAGTGTCCTCTGGAAGGTCTCTGTGGAGAGTGACAGTTGATGGTTGCTGGACTGCGGCCCCTCGAAGGAGCGAGCTCAGCATCCTAGGTCAGGTCATTGTCCCGGGCCACAGTTGATGGTCTGTGCCATTCATGGCCCCTCTCTGGAGAGATCTCGGTGTCTTGGAGCAGGTCTTTGTCCCGGGGTTAGTTGATGGTCCGTGCCGGCTTGTGGCTTCTTGTCCCTAGGACGTGGCTCCGGCCCTCCTCCTCACCTGCTTCCTAATCTCTCCACCTCTTTCCAATAATTCGCTGTCTTTCCACCCTTTGTTTGATAGACATTTTCCTAATATTCCTGTTGCCCACTACCTAATAGTAGTAGAGGCACAAACTGCCCTGTTCCCAGGAAACTACCGCTCTTACCTGTGGCCATGGGGCCTGAGGAACAGAGTCCCAGAGGCAGGGGGCTGAGCCATCCAGGGCTGATGGGTCTCCCCATCCCCGGCAAACTCCCAGACTCCAGTGGAGCTCCAGTCTCAGCACCCCCCTCCCCACTCCTTACCGACGCTGCAGTCTGAAGGGAAGGCGGGCCCAATCCGGGAAAGAGGTTGGGTTTTGACTTTATTCATTCAATAGTATTTATTGAGCGCTTACTATGTGCAGAGCACTGTACTAAGCGCTTGGAATGTACAAATCGGTAACAGATAGAGACAGTCCCTGCCCTTTGACGGGCTTACAGACTTGACTCTGGCTCGGTCCAGCTCCCACTGCCTCAGAGTCCTGGGGTTAGACTCCATCTCCAGCCTGGCCTCCTTGCTCCCAAGGGCAGCCAGAGCAAAAGTGGGGGATCTCGGAGAGGGGCCTGGCCCCCTGAGCCTCCTTCCCTCACATGGCTGTCTGGGCCCTGGATCCTCTCCCGTCTTCTGGGCCCTGAACCTATGACACGTCCCAAGACAGCCCCCGCTGCTCCAGTCTCAGAGCCCCCAATCCGTCCTGACGCCACCTCATCCGCCTAGGCTTATTCTTCTCCCACGGGATGGAAGCCCTCAGAAGAGCAGACAGTCGTTCTCTGCCAGGATCCTCTCGTAGGATCTCAGGAATCTCCGGATCTTGGTCGAGGGGTCGTTTTGTAGTGTGAAAATTTAGAAAAAGGGGGTGGTAAAGAGCACATGAGATGCAAAGCAGCCCTGCTCTAACAGCTCCCCCATCCCATCCCCCACCCCCCCCCCCCACACACACACACTTTGATCAGACCCCAGTGACCTGGGTGGAGTCCCCACCCAACTCCAATTCCCCCGGCCCATAACTTCCCCTCTCCTTCTACCACATTCTGTCCTTCTACCACCACCCAGCCAGTACTGTGGAGAAGGTAAGGGGCCCAGAGAAAAAGCCTGAAAGACTAGATAGAGGAAAGTGGAAGGCAGAGAAACCAACCAGTCAGACCTTGGTATTTACAGAGCGCTTACCACGTGCAGAACACTGCACTGAGGGCTTGGGAGAATAGTCCAATAGAATGAGCAGATGCATCTCTCTGCCCATAACAAGGTTACAGTCTAGGGGGAATTAGCTGCTAGAGGCCCAGAGGCAAAGCATTCAGAAAGGGGAGTGAGACAGAAAAGCAAGACAGAGGAGGAAGCTGAGAGCATGGCCAGAGACAGAAGAGAGAGCGAGAGAGAGAGGGAGAGAGGGTTAGAGAGAGTGAGAGCGATAGAGAGAGAGAAAGTGTGTGTCTATGTTTGGGACTCACTCTGGAAAAGGATTTCCTAGTCTTCGTAGGAGAGGAGCGGGCTTTCGAGAATGATAGTGATGGTGTATACAGAGGGGAATGGAAACGAGCCATTATTTTCTAATTTGTTCACCCATCCATCTGTCCACCCGCTTTCCTGAAGGACAACAGCGCAGTTTCCATGTCCAGTCCCCGGAGGGAGAGAGGAAGAGCCAAGAGAGGCCTCCTCTGGGATCCGGCAAAAAAAAGAGGGTTCAGGCCAGATCGTGCTTTATTTTGTTAATGAATTGTACATCGCCTTGATTCTATTTAGCTGCCATCGTTTTTACGAGATGTTCTTCCCATTGACGCTGTTTAGTGCCATTGTTCTTGTCTGTCCGTCTCCCCCGATTAGACTGTAAGCCCGTCAAACGGCAGGGACTGTCTCTATCTGTTGCCGACTTGTTCATCCCAAGCGCTTAGTACAGTGCTCTGCACATAGTAAGCGCTCAATAAATACTATTGAATGAATGAATCTTGCGGCCTTTTTTTGTTCATTTTTTGTTTGTTTGTTTTCTTTACCCAGCGCCCTCCACTCCCCTCTCACCAAGGAAGACAACGGCCACAAATTTCACCTGTGGTTGGGGGCAGTTGCTATACGCCAGAGCTTTGGTCAAAAAATGGGAAGACTGTCCTTAAAGCTCTTCATATGGGGAGGAAGAGAAGAAGAGTGAGAGACCCCAGCCTATCCCCAGTCTCCTTGTGGATGCCCCCCTAATTCCCCAAAGCCTAGTTCCACCCCAGGGCACTGGACTCTCAACCTCCTCTTGGTCCCTTTCCCAACCCTTCTAGCCTGTAAGGTCATTACGGGCAGGGAATATGCAACCAACTGTTCAGCTGAACTCTCAATTATGATACCCCACCGATGTGCCCCCCACGAGGGATCCGCACCCACAATTCCCAACCAAGCCGCAAGGACGCCTCTCCCACCACCCACCCATCCCAGACATACTCACCAAAGCCTTCCAGACGGTAACATAGGCCGTGCTCTCCATCTTTTCCCCGCTCAGCGTCCTTCCAACTACTTGACTGTACCTCCAGCTGATGCTCTTGGGCCAGCCAGAAGAACGTACATCTGGCTTTCTGGATATGGAAAACCCGAGGCAAGGGTGTCAGAGAGTCAAGAGACCAGGACCAGGGACCCAGGGAGGATGGGGACTGTAGAGGTTGGGGGAGACTTACTTTGCCCAGTGTCGGGTGCTCATCCTTCAGGTGGAAAAGGACGGGGAGGAGGCAGCAAATCAGCTTCCTCTGGAGGCAGGCTTTCTTCTCCTTCACCAGGTCGCCTGCCATGGCAGCCAGCAGCTCCAGGGATGCCACCCTCACTTGGGATCTTTCCTGTGGAGAAACCCCTGTGGAGCTGTGGGGGGGGAAGGAGATGGTTACAAAGCAGATCCTTGTCCTGGGCGGTGGTTGTAGCCCGTCCTTGGAGATATTTCGGCTTCCATGGGGAGGTCTATGTCCAAGGTGGTGATTTATTGTCCACACCAGTTTTTGGCCTCTCGGTCCTCACACTTGGCTCTGGCCCTCTTTCCCACCAGCTTCCTATTCTCTCTCAGCCAGGGAGCACTAAGAATAACCCCAGACCATCATTCTCATTCTGCCTCTTTAGGTGGGAGTTGAGAAATGTGCAGATCGTGTTCTCAGCACCTGTAGTGATAGTTTACTCTATTATCACGCCTGCACCTTAGCCCAGCGCCTGGATCAAGGCACAGTTGTGGCCTGGGAGATGGAATCATCCCTCTTCCCATCAGGGTGGAGTAAAAATGGTGTCCATGCAGATAGTGGTTATTCCCAACCCTCACATAGCCCTCCTTGTTATGGCAGCTCAGGTCCACAAGCAGTAAATCGCTTGGCATTCTTGGGAGTGGATGTCCTCCCTTCCCAGAAACCTACTTTGGTGCATGAATTTTCCTTGCTTGTCTTGTACTTCTATTTTGCTTTGTCCCATCTGATGTACAGTGCTGTTGGAAACCCCAAATGAATAGCGTGGAAGGAAGGAAATGGGATACCCCTCATGCCTGTCTAGATGTGGCACAGGTCATAGGTCCGTCAAGAGCCCCATTGGGCCACAGGGTGGACCAGTGCCAGAGCGTGGGATAGAACAAAGGAGGATATGCCCCGTGGGTAGAAATTAAACTCTGCTTTTATTTATAGCCATTTACTAAATTTAGTGTCTGAATCGGAGAACTAATCAGTTGATCCATCAGATTTTTTGAACACTTACTGTCTGCAGAGTACTGTACTGAGCGCTTAGAAGACTACAATACCATATAAGTGGTGGACACATTCCCTTCCCACATCGAGCTCACAATCTAAAGTATATAGTATTTACATTAATATAAATGATGTATATTTATAATATAAATAACTAAGATTGGTCTATCCCTCAGTTCTGAAGCGGTTGATGACTGTCATCAAGACCTCCAGGTGACTTGGGGAAAATCTGCTTCTTCAGCCAGTCTATAGGATTTATTGAGTGACTACTGTGAGCAGAGTGCTGTTCTGAGTGCTTGGGAGAGTAGGTTTCAAATATCAACTCAGCCTCCACTTCATTTTTAGGAAGGTAATTGGGAGTTTGAAAAATAATAGTGATGGTATTTGTAAAGCGCTGACTGTGTGCGAAACACTGTTCAAAACACTGGGTTAGATACAAGATCATCAGGTCAAATATGCTCCCTGTCCCACATGAGATTCCCATTCGAAGAATAATAACTATGGTGTTTTGTAGTCACTTGATATGCGCCAGGCACTGTACAAAACACTGGGGTGGATACGACCAGATCGGGATAGACCCAATCCCTGTCCCACATGGGGCTCCTACTCTTCATCCCCACAGTTACACAGCCCCACAGCACTTGTGTATATATGTACATTTCATTATTCGATTTATTTTGTTAATGATGTGTATATATCTATGATTCTCTTTATATTAATGCTACTGATGCCTGTCCACTTGCTTTGGTTTTGTTGTTGTTGTTGTTGTTGTCTATCTCCCTCTTTCTAGACTGTGAGGCTGTTGGGTAAGGATTGCCTCTATTTGCTGCCAAATAGTACTTCCCAAGCACTTACTACAGTGCTCTGCACAAAGTAAGCACTCAAAAAATATGATAGAATGAATGAATGATGTCAGGCTAGAAACGTAGGCACTGGCTTTGTGCAAGAAAATTCAGGAGGAGGACTTTGCCAAGCTCCTTGAGCACATCACCCACACAGCCTCGCTAAGATCATTGAGCATGTCGTTTGCACAGCTGACACTGGATTTGCCCTTCAAAACCAGATGGCCATGGTACGGGAGACCTAGTCGCACATGGCTTTCCTCACATTTCTCCATTGTGGCCTCCGACATTGGCCCTGGCATATTTCGACTGTCCTCGCTCAAGTCATGGCTGAAATTATCTTATGCTCTGTTAGTATCCAACTTTCTCTATTGCAGATTTCCCACTGCTGCTCCCAGAAGACCTTCCTGAACCAGCTCAGCCTAGAGGAACATTGGAGCTGACCGGTTGGGATGCCCATGGCCATGGGGTGAAGTGCAAGATCGGCCCGAGCTTTGGTCAGAGTGCTTCGATCAGAGTGAGCCAAAATGACTCCATTTTGGAATGGCCACCCTCTCCTTTGTTATCTGGGAATTGTTAATGTGCTCTGAGTTGTCTATGTTTGGATAACAAAGACTTGTAGTTAGAGGTCATACTTCGCAGATATAGCTCAGGATTACACGGAAGAGGGACTAAACCTCTCACCTAAATTCCCCAGTACCTTCTCAGCCTGCCATGTCCATGAAAAAATGTTTCTATGTAGAGTAGGATGCATGCAGAAGAAGCTCGATGTCACTCGTTACAGACAGATAATCTTTTCCAAAACATGGCGGTGATATTGGGTTGCTCACCTGGTTGGTCAAGAGAATACGAAAGCCAAGGTGCCACTTCCACCCCCACCCCCTCAAAGCCATCTGTACCTGGGCTAACCTCTGCTCCTTGCAACCCAAAGGGGAAGCTAGGACAGCACAGAGAGTTTTGGGCTTCCCTTGGGACTCCTGGCCAAAGGTTCTGTAAAGGTCCTGCCGAGTACTAGAGAGGAAAAGGAGTTCAAGGACCTGTCCATCTGAGATTGAGGTTGGGGCTTGCCTGAGAACCACCCCATGGTGGGGTGAGACACTGGGTCCCTAAGGGATGTAATACCTTTTTTCTGAGGTTTGGGCATGTTTTGTGCAATGGATGCACAGCTTTCTTAGGTTTTGCAGTAATGCCATAGCTTTTCCATAGTTTCATGCATTAAAACCTTAGCTTTTTCATAGGTACTAAAGCTACAATTTTTGTAACAAAACTTCCTGCGTGCATTTACTTCATTCTTCCGTGCCTGGATCTAAGAGTCCACCCATGAACTCCCTCCTTTGAGATAAATCGGTTGCTCAGCGATCTCCAGAGGCTGCTGACCCAAGGTGGGCAGGAGGGTGGGGGGTGGGGTGGGGAGAGAAGACCAACAGCTCTGCCCGCCACAGTGCAAGTAAGCCAGAAAGGAGATCCAACGGGCCCAATCAATGGAAGGACTGGTGGAGCCTTTCTATCTGGGGATGCTTGTGCTGGTCTTAGCCATTACTCAGACCCATTACCTCGCGGTAGGAGACATCACAACGCCTTTGGGGGGAGGGCCTAATGCCAAACTAACTCTCTTCCCCTTTTCAAAGCCCTATTAAGAGGTCACCTCCTCTAGGAGCCAGACTGAGCTCTTCCTTTCCCTCTGCTCCCCCTTTGCCCCTACTCCCTGCCTCTGCTCTACCTCCTTGTTAATGGTGTGTATCTATCTATGATTCTATTTATTGATTTTGATGGTATTGATGCCTGTCTACTTGTCTTGTTTTGTTGTCTGTCTCCACCTTTCATTCATTCAATAGTATTTATTGAGCGCTTACTATGTGCAGAGCACTGTACTAAGCGCTTGGGATGAACAAGTTGGCAACAGATACAGTCCCTGCCATTTGACGGGCTTACGGTCTAATCGGGGGAGATGGACAGACAAGAACAATGGCAATAAATAGAGTCAAGGGGAAGAACATCTCGTAAAAACAATGGCAACTAAATAGAATCAAGGCAATGTACAATTCATTAACAAAATAAATAGGGCAATGGAAATATATACAGTTGAGCAGACGAGTACGGTGCTGTGGGGAAGGGAAGGGAGAGGTGGAGGAGCAGAGGGAAAAGGGGAAAAAGAGGGTTTAGCTGCAGAGAGGTAAAGCGGGGGTGGCAAAGGGAGTAGAGGGAGAAGAGGAGCTCAGTCTGGGAAGGCCTCGTGGAGGAGGTGAGTTTTAAGTAGGGTTTTGAAGAGGGGAAGAGAATCAGTTTGGCGGAGGTGAGGAGGGAGGGCGTTCCAGGACCGCGGGAGGACGTGGCCCAGGGGTCGACGGCGGGATAGGCCATTGTTCTTGTCTGTCCGTCTCCCCCGATTAGACTGTAAGCCCGTCAAACGGCAGGGACTGTCTCTATCTGTTGCCGACTTGTTCATCCCAAACGCTTAGTACAGTGCTCTGCACATAGTAAGCGCTCAATAAATACTATTGAATGAATGAACCGAGGGACAGTGAGGAGGTGGGCGGCGGAGGAGCGGAGCGTGCGGGGTGGGTGGTAGAAAGAGAGAAGGGAGGAGAGGTAGGAAGGGGCAAGGTGATGTAGAGCCTTGGAGCCTAGAGTGAGGAGTTTTTGTTTGGAGCGGAGGTTGATAGGCAACCACTGGAGTTGTTTAAGAAGGGGAGTGACATGCCCAGATCGTTTCTGCAGGAAGATGAGCCGGGCAGCAGAGTGAAGAATAGACTGGAGCCGGGCGAGAGAGGAGGAAGGGAGGTCAGAGAGAAGGCCGACACGGTAGTCTAGCCGGGATATAACGAGAGCCTGTAGCAGTAAGGTAGCCGTTTGGGTGGAGAGGAAAGGGCGGATCTTGGCGATATAGTATAGGTGAAACCGGCAGGTCTTGGTAACGGATAGGATGTGTGGGGTGAACGAGAGAGACGAGTCAAGGATGACACCGAAATTGCGGGCCTGAGAGACGGGAAGGATGGTCGTGCCATCCACGGTGATAGAGAAGTCTGGGAGAGGACCGGGTTTGGGAGGGAAGATGAGGAGCTCAGTCTTGCTCATGTTGAGTTTTAGGTGGCAGGCCGACATCCAGGTGGAGACGTCCCGGAGGCAGAAGGAGATGCGAGCCTGAAGGGAGGGGGAGAGGACAGGGGCGGAGATGTAGATCTGCGTGTCATCTGTGTAGAGATGGTAGTCAAAGCCGTGAGAGCGAATGAGTTCACCGAGGGAGTGAGTGTAAATGGAGAACAGAAGAGGGCCAAGAACTGACCCTTGAGGAACTCCAACAGTTAAAGGATGGGAGGGGGAGGGGGCTCCAGCGAAGGAGAACGAGAATGACCGGCCAGAGAGGTAAGAGGAGAACCGGGAGAGGACAGAATCCGTGAAGCCAAGGTGAGATAAGGTGTGGAGGAGGAGGGGATGGTCGACAGTGTCAAAGGCAGCAGAGAGGTCAAGGAGGATTAGAATGGAGTAGGAGCCATTGGATTTGGCAAGAAGGAGGTCATGGGTGACCTTAGAGAGAGCAGTCTCGGTAGAGTGGAGGGGACGGAAGCCAGATTGGAGGGGGTCTAGGAGAGAATGGGAGTTAAGGAATTCTAAGCATCGATTGTAGACGATTCGTTCTAGGATTTTGGAAAGGAAGGGTAGTAGGGAGATAGGGCGATAACTGGAGGGGGAAGTGGGGTCAAGAGCGGGTTTTTTTAGGATGGGGGAGACGTGGGCATGTTTGAAGGCAGCAGGGAAGGAGCCCTTGGAGATTGAGTGGTTAAAAATAGAAGTTAAGGAAGGTAGGAGGGCAGGGGCGATGGTTTTAATAAGGTGAGAGGGAATGGGGTCCGAGGCGCAGGTGGAGTGGGTGGCACTTGCGAGGAGGGAGGAGATCTCTTCTGAGGATACTGCAGGGAAGGATGGGAAAGTAGGGGAGAGGGTTGGTGGGGAGAGGGGAGAGGCGAGGGGTGACTTTGGGAGCTCAGACCTGATTGTGTTGATTTTCGTGAGGAAATAGGTGGCCAGATCATTGGGGGTGAGAGATGGGGGAGGGGGAGGAACAGGGGGCCTAAGGAGAGAGTTAAAGGTCCGGAACAATCGGTGGGGGTGACGGGCATGGGTGTCGATGAGGGAGGAGAAGAAGTTTTGCCTGGCAGAAGAGAGGGCAGAGTTAAGGCAGGAAAGGATAAATTTGAAGTGTGTGAGGTCGGCTTGGTGCTTGGACTTTCGCCAGCAGCGCTCAGCAGCTCGAGCATAGGAGCGTAGGAGGCGGACAGAGGAGGTGATCCAGGGCTGTGGGTTAGTGGAGCAAGAGCAGCGGAGGGAAAGGGGGGCGAGAGAGTCGAGATGAGTAGAGAGGGTGGAGTTGAGAGCGGAGACCTGATCATCCAGAGTGGGAAGAGAGGACAGGACGGCAAGGTGAGGAGAGATGCTCTTGGAAAGATGGATGGGATCGAGAGAGAGGAGGTCTCTGTGGGGCAGTAGCGAAGATTTGCAGGGGGAGGGAGTGTGAGAGATGAGGCAGGTGAGAAGGTTATGGTCAGAGAGAGGGATTTCAGAGTTGGTGAGGGAGGAGATAGTGCAGCGGTAGGAGATGATGAGATCGAGGGTGTGACCGAGTCGGTGAGTGGGCGCGGTATGGTGGAGGAGGAGGTCGGCAGAGTTGAGGAGGGATAGCAGGCGGGCGGCAGAGGAGTCGTCGGGTACATCCATATGGATGTTGAAGTCTCCAAGGATCAGAGTGGGCAGAGAGAAGGAGAGAAGGAAGGTGAGAAAGGGGTCAAGGTGGTTGAAGAAGTCGGAGGTGGGACCGGGAGGGCGGTAGATGACAGCGACAAGTAACTGGAGGGGGTGGTAGAGGCGAATGATATGGGCTTCGAAGGAGGGGAAGGAGAGGGAGGGGGGAGGAGGGATAGTGCGGAAGCGGCAACGGGGCGAGAGAATGAAGCCGACGCCTCCTCCCTTACCGGTGAGTCTGGGGGAGTGGGAGAAGGAGAGGCCTCCGCTGGAGAGAGCGGCGGCGGAGACCGTATCTTCGGGAGAGAGCCACGTTTCCGAAAGGGCGAGGAGGAGGAGAGAGCGGGAGAGGAAAAGGTCATGGACGAAAGGTAGCTTACCTGTAATAGAGCGGGGGTTCCAGTGGCCACACTTGAAAGTAGCTGTGGGTGCAAGGGGGGGAGGGGGAAAGGGCGGGGGGAGGGGAGAGTTTGGATGGGAAGGAGGTGGCGGGGCCCTGGACGGGGAGAGGGGGATGAGGGGTAGCGGTGGGACAAGAGGACTGGGTTGGGGCGTGGGTGGGGAAGAGATAAGGGGGAAGGGGGTGAAGAGGGGGTTTGGTG